>NC_068433.1:39370490-39670490 GCF_023373465.1 Oncorhynchus keta | reverse complement strand
GCTTAACATGTTAACTGCACATGCTTCAGTAACATGCAATGCGCACTGCCAAACGGCCATATGATGTTTGCTCAGCTTAGCCGATGCCTGACACTGACTTTGAAGATCACACAGAGGCAGACAGAATGGAGCTCTTCTCACAAACTAAACAGAGGCGGGGAAGATAAGAAGTGGGTTCAGTCCTTTAGGAGAGAGGCTTTCCCAATGTTTCATGAAATTGAAGATGGATCTACATAGAATGGACTGGGTACCTCTCTGTGGGCTTTAGAGACTTTCCTGTCATGCTGTCAAACTGCAGGGTGTTGAGATCAGTGATCTGGCCTTAGTAGAGTTCTCGGCTGGCCAGCACAGTACAGGCAAAACACACTCTCATACTGTACACACGTGCACACACTATACACATACACACACAGACACTATACACACTACGGCCCTTCACACACGGCTCCCCACCACTCCTCCCCTCCACTGGGCTGAGCCTGGGCTGAGGCAGGCGTAGGCCAGCAGCCATGTTAGTCGGGGTCCTCTCATCGCTGGCCAAGCCACATCTCGAGACACTGTTTTCATCAGGCTGTGAAAAGTGAAACCTCAGCAGCAGCACCAGTGGCCTGAGCTCAGCAGAGCAGAGCAGAACAGGGTAGAATGTGAGTACAGTGAGTCAAGTAAAAGACACCGTGAGTCTTTTGTATTGCACTGTAAATAACTGGAGAATTATCTGGAGAACAATGACTTACTTGACTCTCTCTCCTCTCTCTTTCTCCCTGCCTCAGATTGGCCTTTCAGGGTAGTAATGAGGATGAGGAGGAGGCTGCAAGGGAGCGTAGACGCAGGGCGCGTCAGGAGAGGATGAGAGGGATGGGAGGCGAGGAGCCCAGTGACAGCGTGGTGATGACCAACAGCCATAGGTAAGACCTGAAGACTTGTGTTAGCTCCCAAACATAATGTCTAGGCTTTAGCTCAGTGGCTAACAGTATTGCGGTGCGTAGGAGATTGTGGTTTGAACCCAGTTGCCCCTATAATAATTGATGTGTGTGTAACAAGGTTGTTATAGTAAACTGAAATGAAAACTAATCATTAAAAAAAACAATTTAGTAAACTGAAATAAAATAATTAACAAATCTGTTTAAGAAAAACTATACTGAATAACGGAAACGATTATCTTTGACTCCGAAACTAATCAAATCAAATGTTCCGTTTTAGTTTTTTGTCAGGCAAGATGACTTTGCCAAGAGCAGCACAGCAGATATTTGGCGCGTTTGACTGGTAAGGCTAAAGCGACAGTAGATGAAAGTCAAAGAGGGAAGTCGGGGGAGGTGCATCTGTGACAGCCGAAAGTCAGACACTAATCTGGTTTTCTAACAGCAAGGCTCAGATCAACGCGGCAGTTTTGCCATTGTTTATATAAGGCTTTCTTTACAATGCCGAAATAAACATGTACCTAACCCCAATATCACACACCAAACGAATAAAATCCTAATATAATATAACGTGTGTACACGTAGTACAGTCAATAATAGAGAGAGACCCTCAAATATCACGTGTATTTGTATATATCCACTGTACCTAAATCACAGCATTTTGGTTCCCGTTTCAGTCATTTTTGCCTGGGTCAAACAAAAACACCCTAGTGATTGGTTGACAATAGAGCCTCCAACAATGCTGACGGTGGCTGCAGGATGAAGTCGTTGAGGAGCGACTGCAGAGACATCATGACCTTTGATCACATGCAGTCAACATGTGAGGCGCAAGTTGAACTGTTTATTTATGTATTTTGGATTTGAGCCCACTTTTTTTCTCCCCAGTTTTCAATCTTTTCTCATCGCTGCACCTCCCCAATGGACTCGTGCGTCCTACGAAACATGACCCGCCTAACCGCGCTCCTTAACACCGGCCAGCTTCACCCGGGAGCCACAGGCACACCAATGTGTCGGAGGAAACACCGTTCAACAGGCACCCGGCCCTCCACAAGGAGTCGCTAGAGAGCGATGAGCCAAGTAAAGCCCCATCGGTCAAACCCTCCCCTAACCCGGATGGCGCTGGGTCAATTGTGTGCCGTCCTATGGGACACCCGGCCACAGTGAACCCTGGTCTGTACTAATGCTTCTAGCACTGTATCTGCACATGTTCATGGGTACGCTTCACGCTGCTTCAGCGAGGTAGCTACGGTACCAGAATCTTGCACTTCAACGTTCCCGTTTTTTGCGGAAATTGACCCACTACTACTGTTTACTTTGTGCGTCTACATCATCTCGCTGAGTCTACCTTTAAATGTAACCTATGACCTGACCCATCACCTTATGCATTATTGCACCACAGTGGCAAGGACTGACATCCCAAAAAACACATAAATGGCTCCGAGCCTCCCACAAATAGGCTTCGTTCTGTCCCTTAAACTAAAACTGAAAGTAAATGACGTGAAAAACGAAAAATATATATTTTTATTTTTTATTTTTTTTAAAATCAAACTTGAACTAAATAAAAACTAGTAAAGTGGATCTGAAAACTTACTGAAACAACTAAACTGAATTTCAAATAAAAATCTTAAATCTAAAAGCAAAACTATAACAGCCTTGGTGTGTAACCCTGGTCTCGTCCACTGTTAGAATGCAGCTTCCTCCTCCCTGGAGGCAGTCCACGGAAGCTCCAGGTTTCCTGTCTGCTGTCCTACCCTTTCCTTTCCTATCCTCTTCTGTTCTTTTTTATGGTATACTCTCTCAATGGAATAGGTGCACTGTGGGTCCCTATCGTACTGTAGGCCAGTACCCTTTCTAAAGTGTTGAAGAAGCACAAGTCTTACAGTAGAGTATCGCACACATAGACTTACATCATTTAAACAGAGACCCTCTTCTTTTGTCTACCAATCAGTCATAAATAGCTCACCCTACTGTCCGCCCCCATACCATCTCCAGTTGAGGTCAGTACAGCAGTTGACACTGGAAGTAGTGGGCTGCTCTGACATCCACCAGCACAGAAGCACTGTTGTAGTGGAGAATGGTTTCTCTCTGTGAGGTCACAGCCATATCCTGTGGCTATTGAACAAGTCCGGGATTGTCTCGACCTGTGATCGGACGTAACCCGACCCATTGTTGATTGTGTTTGGTTCTGTGCAAACATTTGCCAAGCGGTGTCGTCAGCCTGTATTCAACTCTGTCGGTATGTGCGAGGTGGTTGGAGGGTTGGATGCAGACCCACGAACGGTATTGTATGGATGCCCTGTCAGCTTGCTCTGAGGCTGGGCAAAAGGAGGTCGCTAGTCGCTAGTGCAATGTGGACTGGTTACGTTTCTGGGAGAGAAAAGAAGCCATGAACTTTCGTGTCGGTCTAAGTTACGCTGTTGGACCCAACCTGTGGATAAAAGAACAACCTCAAGCTAGGAAGCCAGAAGACTCGGTGAGGTAAACTGATTAGACGTCTGAACTGGGAAATGGAGCTGAAATGCTATTTCCCCTGTTGTTGATGTCCATATTCGTGGTGTCCAGATATTGGGGAATGTCCAGCAGAGTGGTGGTAGTTTAACTACAGAAGCAGTGACCACATAGCGAATTCAGTGGTTAACTGTTTTTTTGTCCCTCTGTGTAATTGACTGTGGCATGTATCTCTCTCTCTCTCTCGCAGTGTGACAGAGACGGTGTCTGTGTCCTCCTCCTCTATGACCTCCTCGGGTGGAGGAGACGATGATGAGCAGGCCCTGCTGGAGCGCATGGCCAAACGAGAGGAGCGCAGGCAGAAAAGATTGATGGAAGCTCTGGAGCGAGAGAAGGATCAGAACCCCGGCAATGACGGTAACCACGGCAGCGGGGAGAATACTGTGGAGGAGAGGTCCGTCGGCCGCAGGGGCCGTTACCAGGACAACGAAGAAGAGGTGGAAGAGCGGAACTGCCGAAAGGAGGAAGAGGGCGAGGCTGCTCCGGAGGAGGAAGAGGCTGAGCAGGGAGAGGAAGAAGCGGATGAAGAGGTGGTGGAGGAGGAGAAACCGAGACAGTCCTATATGAGAGAACAGGTCAGTCTATTCTTCTTTTATAGACATTTCTGTCCATTTTCATTTTATTTTCCATCAGCGTGTTTTCATTCATAAAATGTACCTTATTTATCCATAGGAATCCATTGACGTAAACACTAGAAACGAGGTATGATCATGGATATATTGATTGGAATGGTGGCTGGAGTTGGCTGATTATTTATCTGATTTTGATAAAACATGACACTTCCATTCCTTCTCACAGGAAGATACAGAAGAGCAAGCAGTGGTTTTAAATGAGGTTGAGGAATCAGAGGCAGAGGCAGAGGTTGAAGAAAATGCTGCATTAAGTGATAAGGTAGAGGAAGAGGTAGAGGAACCAGATCAGTTAGAGGTAGAGGGCACAACAGTGACCCTGAACAATGAGACTGAGGAAGACTGTCGGATGTCAACCATCCAAAACGGCTTGGATGTGGTAAGACTTTATAACAGAGAGGTGTGAAATGAGAGCATGAACATCTCTGGATAACTCAAATGTCTCCGAAATAATTACCCGAAATCGTCGTGTATAATAACTCTAAAGACAACGCATAGTGTCCTTGTCAATGAGGCAGAGTAGCGGTGTAGCCTGAATGAATATTTCCCAGACATTTGATGTTCTCCAGACGCTAAGTGTGGGTCACAGTGTGGTTTTGCATCCACCGTTATAGAGCTACATCTCATAAGGTGTGGTTGAGGTCACGGTCATGTGGTTATCTTTAAGGTGGTTCAATGCCATGCCATCCACGGACTGGTCACAATACGGTCACTGTGTGTTCAGCTGCATGTTTGCCTCTGTGGGGAAGAGGTTGTGTGTGTGAAACCCGGGTTTTGCATCTGTTTTCATGTCTACTCACTTTCCGCAACCCCCCTGTTTTGCTTTCAGATGTGTGTCCCAAATGGCGCCCTATTCCCTTTTGTAGTGCACTACTTTGAAGACAAAAGTAGTCCCGTGGGGAATAGGGTGTCATTTTGGACAAAGCCAGGGTCACAGAGTGGAGTCACTGGTCTGGTTTGGATGGTGTGATGTCACATAGAAGCACCCACGCACAGACACAAGCATTCCTTCGTTCCCAGAGTTCAGTGTGCTCAGCTTGTGTTCTGTGCCTGCAGGTGAATGAAAAGCAGAATGGAGGTCTGCACGAGGAGACTCCTCAAAAACACAAAAAAACAGAAAGGACCCTGAGGTAGGAGCCAGAGACTTATGTGCGCTAATGGTATAATGCTACACGCAACACGTGCATGCATACACACACATACAAACACACACGCATTCTGTGGTCTTAGCATTCGGGCTCCTGAGTGGCTCAGCGGTCTAAGGCAGTGCATCTCAGCACTAGAGGCGTCACTACAGACTCCCTGGCTCAAATCCAGGCTGTATCACAGCCGGCCGTGATTGGGAGTCCCATAGGGCGGTGCACATATGTCCCAGCGTCGTCCGGGTTTGGCCGGTGTTGGCCGTCATTGTAAATAAGAATTTGTTCTTAACTGACTTGCCTATTTTAAATAAAAGTTTTTTAAAAATTATTATAATTCATTGGTCATGATTCAAAAAATAAGGGGGAGGAGAGAGGTGGGAGAGTATTGCCCAAGGTGTCTGTCATGTAATTGAAAGGCATATTTATCCCAGCGCACACAGACACGCTGTTGTTTAGCATGATTGGTTTCTAGAGCAGAACGGCTGTATTTGACACGGGTCATGTAATCCTAGCTCCCCGGAGGGAAGCGCTGGAGTGAAACCTTCGACAGCGCCCGGCTGAGTCTTAGTGTGTCTGTGTACCTGTGCATTTGTAGGCTTGTGTGTGTAGCTGTCTTTCTACCAGTGTGACGACATTAACTTGTCTTCCTGTGCGTGTCCCATAGCCGCGGCAGCGTGCGCTCCGCGGGGGCGGAGGAGCAGGACGACACGGCGCCCCTGGAGGCGGAGCTTAAGCTGGAGGAGCTGAAGCGCCGCCGTGACGATGCGGAGAGCGAGGAGTTCGAGAGGATGAGACGGAAGCAGCAGGAGGCTGAGCAGGAGCTGGAGGAGCTGAAGAAGAAGAGGGAGGAGAGGAGGAAGATCATAGAAGAGGAGGAGAGACAGAAGAAACAGGAGGAGGCCGAGAAGAAGGACAGAGAGGAGGTAGGGGTTCTCTCTCTCTCGCGCTCTGCCTCTCTCCTTCACTCTTCTGCACTCTCTTTCTCTCTCCCTACCTCTCTCTCCCTCCCTTCCTCTCCTCATCTCAAGACTGTACACTTGATTTAGTCATAACATTTGTTGAAGATAACAGCGATATGTCATATTCCTGCCTGCTTCACCATGACATGATCTTACTATATACTGCATCCTTATCGGCGCACTCCTATTTGAATCCCAATAATAATTCCTTTAAAGGCCATCATTCTTCGTCCCCTGCTATATGACCTCACCTTAACATATCTACGCTATGATAGTCAGTCCATAATTTGCAAGTACATACTTGCACTTGACACCGCGCCATTCACCGTCTAATCACCTAGTTTGTCTTATGCAGACAGGTTTTTCTGGTTCCATCTCAAATGGCACCGTATAAAGTGGACTCACGTATAAAGTGGACCAGGGCTACGGCTCTGGTCAAAAGTAGTGCACTATATAGGGAATAGGATGCCGTTTCAGACACGACGTCTGTCATTTCCCGACAGGTCTCTGTGCTGTGCTTGGCTTTGAACATGGGGTCGTCTCATGTTGTGGTGCATAAGAGGCTGTTTTGTGTCAGGGTAGGTGAAGCCTGGATAGAGGTGGACATCAAATAGAAGCCTGGTTATAGGTGGACATCAAATAGAAGCCTGATTATAGGTGGACATCAAATAGAAGCCTGGATATAGGTGGACATCAAATAGAAGCCTGATTATAGGTGGACATCAAATAGAAGCCTAGATATAGGTGGACATCAAATAGAAGCCTGATTATAGGTGGACATCAAATAGAAGCCTGATTATAGGTGGACATCAAATAGAAGCCTAGATATAGGTGGACATCAAATAGAAGCCTGGTTATAGGTGGACATCAAATAGAAGCCTGGTTATAGGTGGACATCAAATAGAAGCCTGGTTATAGGTGGACATCAAATAGAAGCCTGGTTATAGGTGGACATCAAATAGAAGCCTGGTTATAGGTGGACATCAAATAGAAGCCTGGTTATAGGTGGACATCAAATAGAAGCCTGGTTATAGGTGGACATCAAATAGAAGCCTGGTTATAGGTGGACATCAAATAGAAGCCTGGTTATAGGTGGACATCAAATAGAAGCCTGGTTATAGGTGGACATCAAATAGAAGCCTGGTTATAGGTGGACATCAATTAGAAGCCTGGTTATAGGTGGACATCAAATAGAAGCCTGGTTATAGGTGGACATCAAATAGAAGCCTGGTTATAGGTGGACATCAAATAGAAGCCTGGTTATAGGTGGACATCAATTAGAAGCCTGGTTATAGGTGGACATCAAATAGAAGCCTGGTTATAGGTGGACATCAATTAGAAGCCTGGTTCTAGGTGGACATCAATTAGAAGCCTGGTTCTAGGTGGACATCAAATAGAAGCCTGGTTATAGGTGGACATCAATTAGAAGCCTGGTTCTAGGTGGACATCAAATAGAAGCCTGGTTATAGGTGGACATCAAATAGAAGCCTGGTTATAGGTGGACATCAAATAGAAGCCTGGTTATAGGTGGTTAGAATAGGTGGACATCAAATAGAAGCCTGGTTATAGGTGGACATCAAATAGAAGCCTGGTTATAGGTGGACATCAAATAGAAGCCTGGTTATAGGTGGACATCAAATAGAAGCCTGGTTATAGGTGGACATCAAATAGAAGCCTGGTTATAGGTGGACATATAGAAGCCTGGATATAGGTGGACATCAAATAGAAGCCTGGTTATAGGTGGACATCAAATAGAAGCCTGGATATAGGTGGACATCAAATAGAAGCCTGGTTATAGGTGGACATCAAATAGAAGCCTGGTTATAGGTGGACATCAAATAGAAGCCTGGTTATAGGTGGACATCAAATAGAAGCCTGGTTATAGGTGGACATCAATTAGAAGCCTGGTTATAGGTGGACATCAAATAGAAGCCTGGTTATAGGTGGACATCAATTAGAAGCCTGGATATAGGTGGACATCAAATAGAAGCCTGGTTATAGGTGGACATCAATTAGAAGCCTGGATAAGGTGGACATCAAATAGAAGCCTGGTTATAGGTGGACATCAAATAGAAGCCTGGTTCTAGGTGGACATCAAATAGAAGCCTGGTTATAGGTGGACATCAAATAGAAGCCTGGTTATAGGTGGACATCAATTAGAAGCCTGGTTATAGGTGGACATCAAATAGAAGCCTGGTTATAGGTGGACATCAAATAGAAGCCTGGTTATAGGTGGACATCAAATAGAAGCCTGGTTATAGGTGGACATCAAATAGAAGCCTGGTTATAGGTGGACATCAAATAGAAGCCTGGTTATAGGTGGACATCAAATAGAAGCCTGGATAGAGGTGGACATCAAATAGAAGCCTGGATATAGGTGGACATCAAATAGAAGCCTGGATATAGGTGGACATCAAATAGAAGCCTGGTTATAGGTGGACATCAAATAGAAGCCTGGTTATAGGTGGACATCAAATAGAAGCCTGGTTATAGGTGGACATCAAATAGAAGCCTGGATATAGGTGGACATCAAATAGAAGCCTGGATATAGGTGGACATCAAATAGAAGCCTGGTTATAGGTGGACATCAAATAGAAGCCTGGTTATAGGTGGACATCAAATAGAAGCCTGGTTATAGGTGGACATCAAATAGAAGCCTGGTTCTAGGTGGACATCAAATAGAAGCCTGGTTATAGGTGGACATCAAATAGAAGCCTGGTTATAGGTGGACATCAAATAGAAGCCTGGTTATAGGTGGACATCAAATAGAAGCCTGGTTATAGGTGGACATCAAATAGAAGCCTGGTTATAGGTGGACATCAATTAGAAGCCTGGTTCTAGGTGGACATCAAATAGAAGCCTGGATATAGGTGGACATCAAATAGAAGCCTGGATATAGGTGGACATCAAATAGAAGCCTGGTTATAGGTGGACATCAAATAGAAGCCTGGTTATAGGTGGACATCAAATAGAAGCCTGGATATAGGTGGACATCAAATAGAAGCCTGGTTATAGGTGGACATCAAATAGAAGCCTGGATATAGGTGGACATCAAATAGAAGCCTGGATATAGGTGGACATCAAATAGAAGCCTGGATATAGGTGGACATCAAATAGAAGCCTGGATATAGGTGGACATCAAATAGAAGCCTGGATATAGGTGGACATCAAATAGAAGACTGGATATAGGTGGACATCAAATAGAAGCCTGGATATAGGTGGACATCAAATAGAAGCCTGGATATAGGTGGACATCAATTAGAAGCCTGGATATAGGTGGACATCAATATAAATAGTGTTTACCTACTGCGCCTACTGTTCAGTACCAATAAGAACAGACTGTAATACAATACAATAAACTGTAAAGAAGCAGTTTATTCTTTACGTTCAACTTAGAGGAGTGCTTAGTTATTGTTTGCGTGCGTACATTCTTGGTCGTGCGTGCATGCGTGTGTGTGTGTGACCGCTTGATAACTGAGAGTTCTGCTGTGTTCCACATCGCTCAGGAGGAGAAGAGGAGGATGAAGGAAGAGATAGAAAGGAGAAGGGCAGAGGCGGCCGAGAAGAGACAGCAGATGGGGGTGGAGACTGTCGACGCAGAGGCCAAACCCTTCAAATGCTTCAGTCCCAGAGGATCCTCCCTCAAGGTCAGTCAAACTTTTGACCTTTGACCTCTGTCACCTCCATCTATGATGTCTGTCTATGACCAGGTTTGAATACTATCACATAGCTTTAACCTATTCAGCCCTTTCATAAATCTAGCAAGTACACTGCAGGGATCCAAAAGCTACTCCAGATGTAACAGTTGGCTCCCATATAGTAGCTTGTACTTCTTAGTCTTTTTCATGGCATAATCTCTACCTTATTCTCATTCACCTCATTGTAGGTAACAGGACCGTTTTACTGGGAACGTTATGGCGTCATTGTTGTTGACAATTAAGTGTCTCTGTTCTGTTGTCTTCTGTCTGTGTGTGTTTGTCTGTTGTCTTGCTACTGCGTTAAAGGCATGGAAACTTGAAACGCCACAGCGTATCACTTTAAAGATAATATTTGTCATGGAGTAGTGTGTTCAATCATCTTATGTGAATAAACGCTCCAGTGTTGCTGAAATAAACTCCCATGCAGTGAATGTCCTTGGGGGTTTTCACTTTTCTGCCAGTGGAGAAAATCTAATTACTTGGTTTAGCAAATATCCATCTCACAGGCTGGGTACACTGAAACCTGCCCTGAAATAGTCTTACTTTGTGTGTTAGTGTTTTTTTTAAGGTAATAATCTAATTCCATTTGTTGTTGTTTGTGGTCTGGTCTGTTGGTGAATGTTAACATCCTTCCATTCCTCTCCACAGCTTTACTTTGTCATCATGTTCACTGTAGGCACAGCTGATGGTAGAAGTTGCCCACATGTTACAGATCTAGGATCAGATTACCCTTCCCCATATCTTAACCTGAACCATTAGGAGGGAGGAACGTAAAACCAGACCCTAGATCAGTGTTTATGGGCAACGTTGTTCTACTCGTAGCTCATGCGTGTGTGACGCACTATTGTGAGGTTCTACTCATTCAAGTGTCTGTGTTAACATTATTAACAACATTTCCTGTAGTTTCGGTGTAACGTAAACACATGAGTACACGCTCAGATCCTCTTGCACTGGTCCAGAGTAGTTACATTAGGATACAACGTTCCACAAGCTGCAAATGGGAGTCAACACAGTTAGCTCGATAAAGAGAGCTGCTCCCTTCAAAATCGTCAGACTCGGAGGATGCAGGAAACCGATTAGGTTAATAGGATTAGTGTACCCGCGTTGGAATGGTGCTGCTGCAGCTTGAGAATAGGGTATTTCCTGTCAAGAGGCGTATTTTAGGAACACCCACATTTCGGTAGCAGAGCCGAGCTAGAGACCAAGCAGGGTCCTTTTTTACTTCATTTTTTAGAGGGAGCGGGGATGGATGGTTGTTCTTTTCATTTCAGGATCGCTTTCCCCCCTCTTAGCCCTGTTGTCGTATATCATAAACAGCAGTCGGAGCGAGGTTCCCACAGCGCGGGGCCTGAAAAAGGCCTGTGCTTCTCTGCTCTCTGCTCTGCTCTCTGCTTTTCCTGGCTGGGTGACAGTAGCTGTAGCTAGTGCTGTGGAGAACAGAACAGTCAGTCACATTGTGTCTTGCTGGGCTAGGAAAAGCCCAGTCTAAACAAGGATGTAATGAGTCTGGTAAAAAAGAAAGAAGGGAAAGGTAGAACAGGAGAAAGGAGGAGAGGGTGCTGTTGGGTTTGGATGGCGTGTGTGATGTGGGAGTGCTATGTGTATATTTGGTAGGGGTTGTTTTCGTGTGTGTGTGTGTGTGTGTGTGTGTGTGTGTGTGTGTGTGTGCGGCTACTGCCTAATAAATGGTTGATGCATAATTCACTGATCTCTCTACAGATTGGTGAAAGGGCAGAGTTTCTGAGCAAGTCGGCACAGAAAAGGTGAACAGTCGTTTCCATTAATTGTTTGAATCACAACTGGTGCTCTCAGTGTGAAGTCATACAGTTGAGTAATAAAATGACCCTTTGGCTAATTCTGTTGTTGTTCTATGTTCTGACCAGCACGGTGAAGTCAACTCACTCTCCTGTCGTCTCTAAGATTGACAACAGACTGGAGCAGTACACCTCTGTTGCCCAGGTCAGAGGTTACACATCAACACAAATCACCTGACTAGTACAGTTACCAATGAGCCCTATGAGAACAAAATGTTGAAAAGATGGAGAAAAATTATTTTTTTGTTGAAAAAAATGTGAAATTACATCTTGTGTGGTATTGTATAACTGTTACCATTGTTGATTATCATATCTAGAACATACAGTATATTTCAATACTGCTCTGAATCTGAAAGCTACAGTACATGCTTTAGATAATTGTAATGATACTATACTACAATAATTTTGATTTATAAGCCAAGATTCTTCGTAACTGTCTATTTACCACCACAAACCGATGCTGGCACTAAGACCGCACTCAATGAGCTGTATAAGCTCATAAGCAAACAGGAAAACGCTCAACCAGAGGCGGCGCTCCTAGTGGCCAGGGACTTTAATGCAGGGAAACTTAAATCCATTTTACCTTATTTCTACCAGCATGTTAAATGTGCAACCAGAGGGGAAAAGCTCGAGACCACGTTTACTCCAAACACAGAGATGCGTACAAAGCTCTCCCTCACCCTCCATTTGGCAAATCTGACCATAATTCTATCCTCCTGTTTCCTACTTACAAGCAAATACTAAAGCAGGAAGCACCAGTGACGCGGTCAATAAAGAAGTGGTCAGATGATGCAGATGCTAAGCTACAGGACTGTTTTGCTAGCACAGACTGGAATATGTTCCGGGATTCTTCCGATGACATCAGTCACTGGCTTCATCAATAAGTGTATCAATGACGTCATCCCCACAGTGACTGTACGTACATACCCCAACCAAAAGCCATGGATTACAGGCAACATCCGCACTGATCTTAAGGGTAGAGCTGCCGCTTTCAAGGAGCAGGACTCTAACCCGGAAGCTTATAAGAAATCCCGCTATGCCCTCCGACAAACCATCAAACAGGCAAAGCGTCAATATGGGAGTAAGATCGAATCGTACTACACCAGCTCTGACACTCATCGGATGTGGCAGGGCTTGCAAACTATTACAGACTACAAAGGGAAGCACAGCCGAGAGCTGCCCAGTGACACGAGCCTACCAGACAAGCTAAATTACTTTTTTGCTAGCTTCGAGGCAAGTAACACTGAAACATGCATGAGAGAATCTGTGTGATCACACTCTCCGTAGCCGATGTGAGTAAGACCTTTAAACGGGTCCAAATTCACAAGGTTGCAGGGCCAGACGGATTACCAGGATGTGTACTGCGAGTATGCGCTGACCAACTGGCAAGTGTCTTCACTGACATTTTCAACCTCTCCCTGTCTGAGTCTAATATCAACATATTTCATGCAGACCACCATAGTCCCTGTGCCCAAGAACACTAAGGCAACCTGCCTAATTGTCTACCGACCCGTAGCAAAACCAACACCATCATTAAATTTGCCGATGACACAACAGTGGTAGGCCTGATCACCGACAACGATGAGACAGCCTATAGGGAGGAGGTCAGAGACCTGGCCGTGTGGTGCCAGAATAACAACCACTCCCTCAACGTAATCAAGACAAAGGAGATGATTGTGGACTACAGGAAAAGGAGAACCGAGCAGGCCCCTATTCTCATCGACGGGGCTGTAGTGGAGCAGGTTGAGAGCTTCAAGTTCCTTGGTGTCCACATCACCAACATACTATCATGATCCAAACACACCAAGACAGTCGTGAAGAGGGCACACAAAGCCTATTCCCCCTCAGGAGACTGAAAAGATTTGGCATGGGTCCTCAGATCCACAAAAAGTTATACAGCTGCACCATCGAGAGTATGGTTGCATCACTGCCTGGTATGTTAGCTGCTCGGCTTCCGACAGCAAGGCACTACAGAGATAAGTGCGTACTGAGCAGTACGTCACTGGGGCCAAGCTTCCTGCCATCCAGGACCTCTATACCAGGCGGTGTCATAGGAAGGCCCTAAAAATTGCCAAAGACTCCAGCAATTCTAGTCATAAACTGTACTCTCCACTACCGAATGGCAAGCGGTACCGGAGTGCCAAGTCTAGGTCTAAAAGGCTTCTTAGCAACCTCTACCCCCAAGCCATAAGACTCCTGAACAGCTAATCAAATGGCTACCCAGACTATTTGCATTGTCCCCCCTCTTTTACTCTGCTGCTACTCTCTGTGTATTATTACCTCAATTACCTCGACTAACCTTTGCCCCCTCACATTGATTGACTCTGTACCGGTACCCCCTGTATATAGCCATACTACTGTTATTTTACTGCTGCTCTTTAATTATTTGTTACTTTTATTTCCTATTTTTTTACTTAACACTTATTTTTCTTAAAACGGCATTGTTGGTTAAGGGCTTGTAAGTACGCATTTCACTGTAAAGTGAAATTGCATTTGTCACAAACGCAATTTGATTTGATTTGTATGGCTCCTTCCTCACGGCCATTTTTAAACAAGTCACAAAAAGAATTCCAGATACGAAAACGCAATAAGACATTTCTCTTCTCTCCTTTGCCGACACCGATCATTCCCCACTCTGAATCCAACACTGACGTAGTCTCCCATTCCCTTCTCCCTATACAGAACAAGGATATGCGGTCCCCACGCTCCGGTGCCGTGGACCTGCCCATGGTGACAGATGGGATACGCAACATTAAGAGCATGTGGGAGAAAGGCAGCGTGTTCAACTCGCCCGGGGGCGGCGGGGGCACGTACAAGGTGGGGACCGGGAAACAACCGGGGGAGGGGGGGGGTTACTCAAAAACATTCAAAGATTTATATACCACAAATGTACAACATACAAAAGGTGTTGCTTCAAAGCTAAAACTACAGAGAATTCAAAACAAAAACTGATATTTGAAAATAAAAGAAACCTTAACTTGACAACAAATTAGATATTGGCAAAACAAACTAACAGTTAAAACTAAGTAATTATAAATAAACATATCTAGTATTGGCACAATGAAGTCACAGTCAATTGTGTGGCGACAACGCTTTCTCAGAATCGTATCCACTTCCTGCCACTTCCTGTTCATCCTCGATGACGACCAGCCCAGGGCGTTCTGCTGGAGTTGAACTTTGCCCATGTCTTTTTTTTCTGTTCCCTCCTCTACACACAGGAAGCAGCTGGGATGAAGATAGGTGTGGCGGGCCGCATCAACGACTGGCTGAATAAAACCCCCGAGAGCAAAACGCCGGGAGGAAGGCCCGCGGTAGGTCGTCTCCACGACAACCACTTATAGTACACCTCTTTATCTAATCCTATATTTATCCTTTATTGAGATGAACAACGTCTTTTTCAAGGGAGACAGCGAACAGACACTCATTATGAAACATAGTATATGTGCGGTCCCAACTCAGTGTTGCTCCTGCACTTGAGCTGTAGTGTAAGCAAGCATTCATCAGACCAGAAACTTAAGCTCATTTAATGATGATGGATAGGGCTTTCCGTGAACTAGCCAGAGTGTAAATAACATTAAGGACGCCTGCTCTTTCCATGACATAGACTAACCAGGTGAATCCAGGTGAAATATACCATCCCTTATTGATGTTAAATCCACTTCAATCAGTGTAGATGAAGGCTAAAGAAGGATTTTAAGTCCTGAGACAATTGAGACGTGGATTATGTATGTGTGCCATTCAGAAGGTGACTGGGAAAGACAAAAGATTGAAGTGCCTTTGAACAGGGTATGGTAGTAGGTAGGTGCCAGGCGCACCGGTTTGAATGTGTCAAGAACTGCAACGATGCTGGGTTTTTCACCTCAACAGTTTCTTGTGTGTCTCAAGAATAGTCCACCACTCAAAGGACATCCAGCCAACTTGACACAACTGTGGGAAGAGTTGGAGTCAACATGGGCCAGCATCCATGTGGAATGCTTTCGACACCTTGTAGAGTCTATTCCCCGATGAATTGAGGCTGTTCTGAGGGCAAAGGGGGGGGGTGTTGCAACTCAATATTAGGAAGGTGCACTTAATGTTTTGTACACTCAGTGTATACAGTATTTTCGAATAGTTTTGAGAAGTGCTGTTAGCTTCCATGTATATTTGTACTTGTATTAATAATTGCCTGTAACTATTGGAGCGGTAGGAAGATGATGTGCCCTGTTGGGAGAAATAGTCTCGCGTCACCTAGTGAATTTGAAATATAACTCATATTAAAAGACAATTAACAAAGTGGATTAGCTGTTGAGTTATAATCAAAATCAAATCAAATGTATTTATATAGCCCTTCTTACATCAGCTGATATCTCAAAGTGCTGTACAGAAACTCAGCCTAAAACCCCAAACAGCAAGCAATGCAGGTGTAGAAGCACGGTGGCTAGGAAAAACTCCCTAGAAAGGCCAAAACCTAGGAAGAAACCTACAGAGGAACCAGGCTATGAGGGGTGGCCAGCCCTCTTCTGGCTGTTCCGGGTGGAGATTATAACAGAACATGGCCAAGATGTTCAAATGTTCATAAATGACCAGCATGGTCAAATAATAATAATCACAGTAGTGTTTGAGGGTGCAGCAAGTCAGCACCTCAGGAGTAAATAAATGTCAGTTGGCTTTTCATAGCCGATCATTAAGAGTATCTCTACCACTCCTGCTGTCTCTATAGCGTTGAAAACAGCAGGTCTGGGACAGGTAGTACGTCCGGTGAACAGGTCAGGTTTCCATAGCCGCAGGCAGAACAGTTGAAACTGAAGCAGCAGCACGGCCAGGTGGACTGGGGACAGCAAGGAGTCATCATGCCAGGTGGTCCTGAGGCATGGTCCTAGAGCTCAGGTCCTCCGAGAGAAAGAAAGAAAAAGAGAATTAGAGAGAGCCTACTTAACTTTCACACAGGACACCGGATAAGACAGGAGAAGTACTCCAGATATAACAAACTGACCCTAGCCCCCCGACACAAACTACTGCAGCATAAATACTGGAGGCTGAGACAGGAGGGGTCAGGAGACACTGTGGCCCCATCCGATGATACCCCCGGACAGGGCCAAACAGGAAGGATATAACCCCACCCACTTTGCCAAAGCACAGTATAGTTATAACCATGAAGTCATGAAGGAAAAACACATAGCACATAACCGCAGTCATTTATTTGTCACATATTATCGTAGTATGTATTAGTTTAGTATGAAATGTGGCATGGTTCCTACCATGGATCACGTGCTGGTTATCAGAAGGACTTAGGGCTTTAGTCAGACAGGCTGCTTCCCATGCTGGGCTGCATGGATGAATCCAACATACCAGTGCTTCATCTCAAATGGCACCTTATTCCCTACGTAGTGCACTACTTTTGACCAGGGCCCATATGCCGTATTTAATCCCAGTATTTTACCCAGCAGACTCAGACTTTTCTGTTTCCATCTCCGTGGACCGGCGCCCACGTCTCACTCAGCCATGGCTATGGTGGACCTGCTCTAATTTGGAGCCAAGGACCCTGTGTACTTTTCAGCTGACCGTTACGTAACAATTGTAAACGGTGAACTTTAACACCTTCTCACAAAGCAACAGTCTTGAATGATGCAGAGGTCGTTGATTCTGCTCGGCACAAGTCTTTAGTCACAAGTCTTTAGGCGGCAGGTAGCCGAGTGATTAACAGCATTGGACCAGTAACCAAAATGTTGCTGGTTTGAGTCCCTGAGCTGACTTGGTGAAAAAAAAATCTGTTGATGTCGCCTTGAACAAGGCACTTAACCCTTAACCCCACTGTTCCTGTCATTTGCTCTGGATAAGAGTGTCTGCTAAGTGACTGAAATGTCGTGTCACACTGATGGAAACACAATAATGCAAGAGCTGACATTACCATAGAACTTCAAAACTCTGGGGCTCCCGAGTGGCGCAGCGGTCTAAGGCACTGCATCTCAGTGCTAGAGGCATCACTACAGACCCTGGTTTGATCCCGGGCTGTATCACAACTGGCCGTGATCGGGAGTTCCATAGGGCGGAGCACAATTGGCCCAGCGCCGTCCGGGTTAGGGGAGGGTTTGGCCCGGGGTAGGGCGTCATTGTAGAATAGAAATTTGTTCTTAACTGACTTGCCTAGTTAAACAAAGGTTAAGTAAAACTGGTGGCCCACTGGTTTGGGTTAAGTCTCGATGGAAAAGCACTGCTAGAGTACTCCATAGGGATCTGTTCAAAAGTAGTGCATGGAATAGGGGTGCCATTCTGGACGCAGCCCAGTCCTTTAATCTCTGTAGTCCTCTCCTGCACCATAATTTAAACTTCACACAGTGTTTATTGTAAGACGTTCATGCTACGCCCAGACCTGTTTTCAAAGAGGCGCAAAGTGTGAGGGCAGCACAAGAATGCAAACGTACATACAGTAGCCACTGCCATAACCTCTGTCGGAGTCATAGATCATGGCGGCGTAGTGGTACACCGTGTGGCCGCTAGAGGGCCGTTGCCATGGTGACGTGGTGTTGAGAAGAAGCGGTGCAGAAGGCCCGCTCATTGTGAGTGGTTTGGTGTGGCTCGTTATACGGTCGGTAACATGATACCTACTGCCAACCTTTGATGTGTAGCTTTTTAACCAGCTAAGAACCCTTGTGAGTTTTACATGGACATTAAAAGTGACTTTCACTTAAATAATTGACATAAAAGACTTGATTGATGAGTCATGATCGCTCTCCGATATAGATTCTGATATGGGTGACTGACTTGCTCTCTGGGAATGTTTGGTCTGGACTGCCTCTGCCTGCTGACAAATGATGTCTTGAAATGACTGCAACATCTGTCTCCCTCTTGTGGTTAAAATGAGCATAACAGAATTGCATTTCTGAAATATTCTTTACTGACTGTCGCTCTTCTGTCTTCTTTCCTTTAGAAGCTTCTTCCATTCTTCAATCTGAAGTGACTATTTCTCCTTTCCCCTCCTAGCTCAGCACCTCTCTGGGGTAATCCTTCTCTTTGTCATCCCTCCTTCTTTCTGCTGGACTTCTCTTTCTGCCTCTTCTCCCATCCCTTTTCTCAGCACCTCAAGTATTACAACCCAATTGTTGACGCACTTCTGTTTCCTCAACTAAAATACTGCATCCATTGTTGGAATTGTGTGTCTTGAATGTGAGTTGACGGGGACTACAGACACTGATGCAAGGCCCCACCCCCCTCTCTCTCTCTCTCTCTCTCTCCCTTTTTCCATCCCTCCTTTCTCTCTTTGCAGGACCTAAAGCCAGGAGATGTGACCAACAAGAGAAGTCTGTGGGAAAACAAGGGCTCCTCCCCAGCCAAGGTAACCCGAACCACCTGAACTCTTCATAGTACACACACACATACACTCTTGTAAAAAATGTATTATCTAGAACCTAAAAGGGTTCTTCAGCTGTCCCCATAGGATAACCCTTTGAATAACCCTTTTTGATTCCAAGGAGAACTTATTTGTTTCTAGATAGAACCTTTTTGCGTTCCATGTAGAACCCTTTTCACAAAGGGTTTCCTATGGGGACTGCCGAAGAACTCTTTTGGAACCCTTTTTTCTAAGTGTTCATGTACATAAACACACACACCTGAAAACACACCTGAGTTTAGACCATGGCTAATGCCATGAAGAATGTACACTGAACAAAAATATTAACGCAACATGTAAAGTGTTGGTCCCATGTTTCATGAGCAGAAATAAAAGATCCCAGAAATCTTCCATAAACAACAAAAAGCTTATTTCTCACAAATTTTGTGCACAAATTTGTTTGCATCCCTGCTAGCGAGCATTTCTCCTTTGCCAAGATAATCCATCCACCTGACAGATGTGGTATATCAAGAAGCTGATTAAACAGCATTATCATTACACAGGTGCCCCTTGTGTTGGGGACAATAAAAGGCCACTCTAAAATGTGCAGTTTTGTAACACAACACAATGCCACAGATGTCTCATGTTTTGAGAGAGGGTGCATTTGGCATGCTGACTGCAGGAATGCCCACCAGAGCTGTTACTAGATAATTTAATGCTCATTTCTCTACCATAAGCCGCCACCAACGTCATTTTAGAGAATTTGGCAGTACTTCCAACTGTCATCACAACCGCAGACCACGTGTATGGCATCGTGTGGGTGAGCAGTTTGCTGATGTCAACTTTGTGAACAGAGTGCCCATGGTGGCGGGGGGATTATGGTATGGGCAGGAATAAGCTACGGACGACGAACACGACTGCATTTTATGAATGGGAATTTGAATGCACACAAATACCGTGACGAGATCCTGAGGTATCTGTGACCAACAGATGCATATCTGTATTCCCAGTCATGTGAAATCCATAGATTAGAGCCTAATTTATTTATTTCAATTCACTGATTTCCTCATATGAAGTGTAACTCTGTAAAATCTTTGAAATTCTTGCATGTTGCATTTATATTTTTGTTAGTATAGTTACGGATGTCAAAACTTAGCAAAAATCCTAAAAATTACTGGAATTTTTACCATCATCCTTTCTCACACAGTTGTGTCCCAAGTGGTACCCTACTCCCTACACAGAGCACTTGTTTAAAAAAAATATATATATATACTACAGCCTTATGAGCCTTGGTCTAAAGTAGTGCGCTACATAGAGAATAAGGTTTCAATTAGGACACATATACAGTAAACTCTACAGTACATTCACATGTCACACAACAACAGTACACTTAAAATTATACCTGGGGAGTGTTTTGTGGCCCTGTAGTATTCATCTGTTAGTTAATAATATCATATGATGTACATTTTCCAGCTAGGGGGATAACAACGGCTTGTTGCTTTGTCTTGTTTCTGTTTGAAGAGCTCTGAAGAAGAGCTCTCTTAGCTAGTTGACTTCACCGTTAACTAGTCTGGAAACCCTGGAGAGGTAAAGATGTTTTAAAGATGTCAACTTCACTGCACTAATATTATCACTGGAATGACCTCAGTCTACTATGATGTCAGGTCTTCTTCTCTTTTACTGGTAATAATTCGCTCTGGCCTGGTCCCAGATCTGTTTGTAGCAATGACCATAGGAGTTGGAAAGGCAGCACAAGAAGATCTGGAACCAGGAAAGCTGCACTGTAAATAGAAGTCAATGTTAAGGGCCATGCATTGTGCTATTGAAATATATAAACTTGGTGGTTCGAGCCCTGAATGCTGATTGGCTGACAGCCGTGGTATATCAGACCGTATACCACGGGTATGACAAAACATTTATTTTTACTGCTCTAATTACATTGGTAACCAGTTTATAATAGCAATAAGGCAACTCGGGGTTTGTGGTATATGGCCAATATGCCACGGCTAAGGGCTGTATCCAGGCACTCCGCGTTGCGTCGTACTTAAGAACAGCCCTTAGCCGTGTTATATTGGCCATATACCACCCCCCCCCCATGCCTTATTGCTTAAATATACTATACTATGGGTAATTAGTGCCTCAAGTGCCTTTCACAAAATGGCTGTTCTATATTTTTTTCCATCCTTTAATTTCCCCTCTTAGACACAACAGCACCCACTCTTCCTGTATAGTCCTTTCTACTCTACTGTATATTTCAGTTCATGTTTTTGTAGAGGTACACTTCATTTTACACATAATACATACACTTGGCCTTACTAGCAGAACCAATCCTTGCTACTGTATGTGTGGTTCATTTTAACCACATCCTGAACAGGCAGTTGAAAGGACAGCTATTTCCAACCTCTACTGTGACCCTCACAATACAGGACCCCATGGCGCTCCAACGACCACAGTGTTGGCCACAACCCCACCAAGTGGCCTCTGCTATTTACTAGGATGATATTTCACCGATAAAAGACACAATAATTATATTTATTTATGGAATGGCTCTAAATTTGGCCCCTGGAGAAGAGAGGCTTGTGAAATAGGCCCTGGCATGCCTTGCTCTGCTGTCTCCCTATAGCGGAACACACAGACAGAGTACAGCAGCCTGCCAGCAGTGCAGTCCAATGCTGTGGCGAGCCACATAGAACTGGAGGGGCACTAGACTACTGGTTAGTGCTGACGTAAACCAGGCGTGGCGCAGGGGAAGGTAGCGGGCTAGCGGTTATGAGCTGTGTTATTAACTAACCACAAATTGTGGTGATTTCAGGGGAGCTGTATGGGGGGATAGGGGACGTAGGAGCCTGATGGGCTTGGGATGAGTTCATGGGAGCGGGCGGGATATTAGTGGCAACCTATTCCCTATATAGTGCACTCCTTTTAAGGCTCTGGTCAAAAGTATTGCACCATATAGGGCATAGGATGCCATTTGGGACACAGGCAGGACAGTGTTACAACAGGGAACTATGGGAGACGTCGTCCACGAACCACCGCAACCTGGCTTTGCTGGATAGGCTTTGTGTGGCTGTGTGTTTGGGGATGTGAATGCAGGGTTTGGATGTGTTGGGCAGGATGTGAACCCTGTTCATGTTGTTTCCCCAAATTCCCCCGTTTGGCTGGAATAAGCTTCATGGTTCATTACTGTGGCATTTGTACTCTTGTCTCAAACCTCTCAACCGAAGGCCCTAAAAATAATGGAAATCCTACTCAATTGAACATCAACCCTTCCTTATTAATGTAGAATTTGGTCGAACCACGGCCTGAGATCGAAAGGTTCCAGTGCACACAGCTTCTCTCTCAGGAAATGGCAGCGTTGACTAAATGGACTGCTACCTCAGATGACTTTCTCTCTTGACTTATTTCTCCACCTATCTTCTCTCAGGTGACTGGCAGAGGGGAGAATAAATCTGTCGCCAACGGTGAGTCCATTCTCTTACCATTACCAACATAGTTTTAAGCCTTGGGCTGAGGTCAAAGGTGACTGACTGTGTGTGTATCTGTGCCCATCTTGTTTGGGCCTATGCATGTCTTTGTGTCTACGTTATTCATAAGTCTGTGCTCTACTGACAATACACACCCAGAGACGGTGAGGTTAAAGGGTTCTGCTCCATCTGAAAAGGGACAGGGAGAGGAGCCTGTTGTAATTTACCGTCGACCATGTGGCCCAGCAGCACCCATAACTCCCTTCCTTCCCACCCTGTAACACTATCGCCCCTGGGACCTGGCGTCAGCTGTAAATCATCTGTGTTTGCTGTTTGGCTCTCTGGCGATGGCGTTTTCAGATACCACTTTCGCATTGTGTTCTATTTCCAAAGTGGCCCGCGCGCCACAACTCCTTTTGTCCTGGTAGAGAGAACTGTTTGACCTTCAGGGATGCCGGGCGTGTCTGTGTAATGTGTCGTTTTTCCAACCCCCCCGCCTTCAACTCCCCTGCATCAACCCCACTCGCCCCTCTGCTCCTTACTCTGACCTGGATTCTATTGTTGGGGTCGGACCTTCCAGGCTGTGAACAAATGAACAGCTGTTGGGTTGACACATTACTAGCTTGTGTGGTGGAAGATTATCACGCCATACACCTCATTTTGTCAGGGGCTAGCAGAGGAGAGGCAAACTCAATATAACAAGCTGACTTCACAGTTTAGACACGGTGTGGCTACATAGTTAGTGCTTTCTGAAAATCTCGACCCAAGACAATCTGTCTCTCTACTTTAATCCTAAATGTGTTAAAGTAGAGAGAGAGAGACACTTGAAATAGCTACACACATCCAACGTTTCTCGACACACACACACACACACACACACACACACACACACCTTGTATTCAACCCCCTCCTCTTTGTTGTCGCTGAGAGAAGGGCAAATGACAACATGACAGGCGTCAGTTATATAAATGTCAGTAGAGACAGGTAGGCAGGCAGGGACCTCACAGGCATCTGACACCACATTGAACAGCATGCAACAACCCCAGTCTCATGCAGAAAGGCCTGCTTAACTGTTCTTACTGAAGGCTCTAGTCATACTGCAAAGACTTAACACCAGATCAAGATTGCAACCAAGACAGAGGTCTCTTTAGCTGGCTAAATTTGACTGACTGTGGGTAAAGGCATAATGGTTTTGTCCTGAGGCGAGACATCCTAGATCCCTTTCTAATAGATATGTATGTGTGGGTGGGTGGATGGATGTGTGGATTTAACCCATCAGACATATAGTACCAGTTAAACGTTTGAACACACCTACTCATTCAACTATGAAATAGCACATATGGAATCCTGTAGTAACCAAAAAAGTATTTTATATTTGACATTCATCAAAGTAGCCACCCTTTGCCTTGATGACAGCTTTGCACACTTGGCATTCTCTCAACCAGCTTCACCTGGAATGCTTTTCCAACCGTCTTGAAGGAGTTCCCATACATGCTGAGCACTTGTTGGCTGCTTTTCCTTCACTCTGCGGTCCAACTCATCCCAAACCATCTCAATTGGGTTTGGGTCGGGTGATTGTGGAGGCCAGGTCATCTGATGCAGCACTCCATCACTCTCCTTCTTGGTCAAATAGCCCTTACACAGCCTGGAGGTGTGTTGGGTCATTGTCCTGTTGAAAAACATCCCACTAAGAGCAAACCAGATGGGATGGCCTAGCGCTGCAGAATGATGTGGTAGCCAAGCTGGTTAAGTGTGCCTTGAATTCAAAATAAATCACTGACCGTGTCACCAGCAAAGTGCCCCCACACCATCACACCTCCTCCTCCGTGCTTAACGGTGGGAACCACACATGCAGAGATCATCTGTTCACCTAGTCTGCATCTCACAAAGATACGGAGGTTGGAACCAAAAATCTCAAATTTGGATTCGTCAGACCAAAGAACAGATTTCCACTTCTCTTCTTCCTATTGGTGTCCTTTAGTAGTGGTTTCTTTGCAGCAATTCAACCATGAAGGCCTGATTCACGCAGTCTCCTCTGAACAATTGATGTTGAGATGCATCTGTTACTTGAACTCTGAAGCATTTATTTGGGCTGCAATCTGAGGTGCAGTTCACTCTAATGAACTGATCCTCTGCAGCAGAGATCAATCTGGGTCTTCCTTTCCTGTGGTGGTCCTCATGAGAGCCATATTCATCATAGGTTTTTGCAACTGCACATGAAGCAACTTTTCCATATTGACTGACTTTCATGTCTTAAAGTAATGGACTGTCATTTCTCTTTGCTTATTTGAGCTGTTCTTATGGACTTGGTCTTTTACCAAATAGGGCTATCTTCTGTATACCCACCCCTACCTTGTCACAACACAACTGATTGGCTCAAACACATTAAGAAGGAAATAAATTCCACAACTGAACTTTTAATTGAAATGCATTCCAGGTAACTACATCATGAACCTGATTGAGAGAATGCCAAGAGTGTGCTAAGCTGTCAAGGCAAAGGGTGGCTATTTTAAAGAATCTCAAATATAAAATATATTTTGATTTGTTTAAAAAAAAAAATTGCTTACTACATGATTCCATATGTGTTATTTCATAGTTTTGATGTCTTCACTATTATTCTACAATGTAGAAAATACTAAAAATAAAGAAAAATCCTGGAATGAGTAGGTGTGTCCAAACTTTTGACTGGTACTGTAGGTTAGAGTATTCAACCCTTAGATTTTGACTGTAGCTCTTATCGAGTTGTCTCTGTCTCTCAGCAGGTATGGGACACGAATGATACAACGAGCTTCTTCTGATGGCTGGTGGGGACCAAGACAATCCAAGACTCTTCCTTTTCTATGTATTATACCAAAACAAATATGACCACCACCCTGAGGGAACCCAAGGAATGGAGAGAAACAGGAGATTCTATTTAATAAGCACTGTACTGAAACGAACAGCCACCAACCATCTCGTCACATGACAGTGTAGTGCCTTTGCACAACGACTTACTATGGCTTACTTTCACAACAAACAAACAAAAGAATATGCTGTGAAATTTGGATGTTTTATAATATGGTCATTTGTTTTATATGTTAGAAGCAAAAACTTACAGAAGATAAAAAACTGAATTGAAATTAGATATATTGCCCATGCGCTCTTCAGTACATGTGTAGTTTGAATATAGTAGAGAAATGCTTTTATGTGAGGTGTCCAGTTCCACAATCATATCCGTGTTCCAAAGAGATACGTCTACCATCAATGCTCTGTCCATGTCGTCCATCTCACTTCTTTTTTAAATTTATATTTAAAGCAAAGCTTCACACACGGCTATTTTATTCATGTTCACCAGTTCAGGAGAGAGATTATACGGACTCCGTACATTTGGCTTATTTCACCTTTTTTTTGTCTTACCAATTAGTGCAACAATGGTCTGAGTTCATATGTGTTAGCACATAAGTACACGTCGTTATGAATATTATACTGTATCTTCTATTACAGCTTTATACTCAAGATTTGTTTCGCTTTTGTACTCTAAAATTGAGTGACTACCAACCGACAAGAGGCAATGAAAGGCAGTGCAAGCAACTAAAGGAAAGTTGTATATTAAAACGGCTATTATAACGTTTATTATCCTAGTTTCAATTTATTTATGTTTTTTTTTAACGTGTTTTGTCATCGGCTGTCTTTGTAGCTTTTGTACCTGCTGTTTGAATCTCTAAATTCACTTTGTTAAACTTTCAAACGACCCATAATTCAGCAGGTGTACTTAAAAGAGTTACATCCTCATTTTAAGGACTCTCTGACCCACAACATTCCACACCACTAAGCACGCCGCCGGGCTTATTCACATGCATGCTCCAATGGCTTCTATTCAGGAGGTTAAAGACCTCCGCTTTGTCAGTGAGTTTGTCTGAATATGGCAGGCCAGATACACATTTATATACTATGCCTGTACCATGAGACGGCGTTGGTTTAAACCGTATGTCGCCTTGCCATTTAATCCCAAATCCGATGTACTAACTATAGGACTCTGAAAGAAGGGAAAGTGCACATTTCGATATTGACAATGACAGAGGATTGAGTCAGTCAAAAGAAGACAGATTTTGACTCCAGCCAACAATTGCGCTCGACGCTTGTTCTGGGTTTGAGTTTTCCTAAAAGTTCCGTAGTGGTATGTAAGGTCGTGTTTACAGCACAAATCCTTTACATGCAATGGTCTCAAGGCCTTGTTGTTGCGTGCACCGAATAAACTACCTTGCACGTTGCCAACTCAGTATGACTTCCGCTGTTTTTTTGTGTGTTTTTTTTACCGTTTCATTAGCCATGTTCTATGTTTCACGTTTCATTCATTCATTTTGCATGACGTGCTTTGATAATATGGGTATTATATAGAGGTTAGCAGGGGCATTGTAAGATTGTTCTGTGTAAACCTTGACAACCACATTCCACGACTCCTTAGAAATACGAGCAATGGAGTCTGACCAAGATATCTAACATTATTTTACATTGCTGTTATTTCATATTTTGGTCATTTGCTTTTTTTTGTCCGTTCTTAAATTGTATTTTATTTTATTTCAAACACCCTCATTTATTGTGTAGAGTTAACTATGCAAGGCTCTCTGTCGTTTCAGATACAACTTTGTTATAGTAGTGGGTAGTTTCCTACAGAATGAATGTTATGAAATATTTGTACCGTTGACTCAACAACAGCAATAAAGAGATATAAATTGTTCCAATTTGTCCAATTTATTTTCTCTTTCTTTCTAACACTGAACTCACTATATCATTGACTGCTTAGACAGCTTTACCTCTACCTAACTTGGAACTCAGAACCAAATGAATGTTAACAGTCTGTGTGAGTATGACATGACATGACTATAGCCCGATTAGATGAGCCACTGTTAAGACCTTGTTCCTGCTTTAATGGTTGAGATATATATCAGGCTTCCTTTATCTCTAACAATAGACTTCACTGCCCTAACCAATCAGATATAAGAGGTGGTCACATGGGTGGCAGGGCTGCATTATGTGAGCATTAGAGTCTCATTGAAGTTGTCTGTTTCTGGATCTGAAAGAATAAGACAGGTCCATTTCTCTTTCCTGTGTGGTTTGGAGGTAAGGCTGTTGACTGTGACCCCTGACTTGACTGTAACAATGACACTTTGCTGGGATGCATGCGTGAATGAATGCCTGCTCTGGGACTAGACTGCTGTTTTGTAACCCATGTCAATCTGGGCACGTGGAATACATGTTTTCTGTGCAAGAAGGACCAAATCATATTTTTGTTGCATTAAGAAATGCTGAACTAATACATGTCAGGCAAAAAGTTTATGGATTCTGTTTCTTTGCGTCTGTTTGATTTGCTTCTCATGGCTCAGACTGGACCGAGACAGACAGTCAGTGGGCACTAAGCTAGTCTTCTGTAGGGGGAACTGGGTGTTAGCATGCTTTGGGCTTTGACTTAATGCTGGTTAATGCTGAAAGCGGCACCCGCAACATTCCTGCCACTGTCAAACCATTTTATTCCAGCACTCCAGCCAGGGCCCAATGCTGACCGCACACATTAATGCAAAACACATTTAATTCCACAGGGAAACAAGTCTCATTGCCTGTGAATTCTTGGTGGATTTCAGTTAATACGTTTTCAGACACAGCTCTTTAAACAGATGGTGTATATTCTACTTCACATCTCTCTTAGCTGGAGTTCTCTGTTGTAGCTATTTGGAGGTCGGACTGGGACACTATGTCCTCAACTGAGTTGAAGTCTGGTGTTGAAGAAATTCACTCTAGGCTAGTTACTTCCGTCCAAATGTATGTTATGTATAGGTGTGTGTCCCAAATACACTTCACTTGTAATGAACTGGCATGTAAGGTCAGAGGATGGGCATAGGGAAGGAGGGATGGGTGAGGTGAGGAGTAATGGTTTTCTAATCCAGCCCTCTAGGTTTGCTTCAGTTTTACCTTCATGGCAAATATGGTCAATGTTAAGATTGACTCCCATCTCCTCTGATAGATGGTTTCATAATGGGATCATTTTTGGAATGTAACGCATGTTGCTAAAAGCTGTGGAGTTGATGGGTGCTGTTTGTACAGCTCTAGAGGGTTGGCCAACCCGTTGTCCAAAATAGCTGGCCTTGACTGGCATGTTATTCATTGATTTACTGTGTGTGTGTGTGTGTGTGTGTGTGTGTGTGTGTGTGTGTGTGTGTGTGTGTGTGTGTGTGTGTGTACAAGCATGTAGGCACTCAATAAGCTCAGCCAACTTCATTGTCTGGAATAGCACCTAACACCTGCTGATGAACTGTGGTTTATTATTGTTAAAAATAACCCCTCTGTATATCAACGGAGTGACTCTAGTTTTATGATCTGACGATTGGTCTTTCAACGGAAAGTTGTCATCTCAAATGATTCATCCACACGATAGCATTCTTACATTTGTTAGTTAAATATAGAACTATATAACCTCATGAATCTGTTCCTGTCTGTAAAGTAATGATAACCTTCAGGTTGTCCATAAAATGCCCCGTATCTGGTATGACAAGGCCATCAGCTTGAAATAATACGTTGGAGTTTAATTAATGCCAGTACATATTTGGGAGATATGTGCCATTCCTTAGCACCTGTGCAAAGTGTTCACCTGCTATTTCTGTGTAAACACGTTTATAATACACTGATTTACGATTGGGATGGCAGGTCAGTGGTTGTAAAAATAAAATAAAGTTTAATTTACTGTTATCTGTTTGTCTTAAACTGGAAATCTATAAATAAAGTATTGGAAAGTAAACAGTGCCTTTTAGTGCCTGGTGCAAAGAATGCTTAAATGTGGCCCTCAAAGTGTCCGTTGCTGTCCCAGTGTAATGGTTAGTGTGTTATCCAGACATCAGGTTATCCTGCCCATAGAGAAGAGAGGAGAAGCCCTCCATGCCAAGAGGAAATGGCTGAGGATTAGTCTTGGAGCTGTTTAGAGCTGAGGGCCTCAGGGCAGCCAGTCCCAGTGGTGAAAGAACACCACATACAGACACTCAACTCAAACACATCAGATATTACTGTGCTGTGTATCTCTATGTGCCGCAGATGAAAACGTCACTAGGCCTGAGTGCATTTAGAATGGTCCATATTCCTTATCTAGTGCACTAGAGCCCTGGTTAAAAGTAGTGCACTATATCAGGAGAAGGGTGCCATTTTAGACACAGCTTTGTGTGGGTAAAAAAGATTCAAAGGTTTCAATCTTTATCTAGTATTTTTGCCATCCATCCATGCCCCAGTCATTTCACCACTATATTCCTTCTCCTCGTGCTTATTTGTGTGAAACAGAAACCATCAGTACTCTTGTCTCTCATGTCCAGGTAATCCAATCTAAACATGGCAGATGAAGAAAATGAGTAAGTATGGCATATTTATCTTTGTCGTCTCAGAAACTATAGCCTTCACTACAGAGTATTTAGTAATGAGATTTCTTTAAAAAAAAATGTCTTCCAACAAAATGTCTCATGTTTTTTTGTTTGTTTTCTTTTCAGGGAGGAAGGTACAGTAAGACTTTGAGAATTGATTATTACTTTTTGGCTAAACGAAATATGCTTCAAGCCCACTTTAAGCTGAGTGTACAAAACATTAGGAACACCTGCTCTTTCCATGTCATAAGCTGACCAGGTGATGTCTAGGTGATGTCACCTGTTAAGTCCTCTTCAATCAGTGAAGATGAAGGGGAGGAGACAGGTTAAAGAAGGATTTTTAAGCCTTGGGACAATTGAAACATATATTGTGTGTGTGACATTCAGAGGGTGAATGAGCAAGACAAAAGATTTAAGTGTCAGGCGCATCGGTTTGTGTGTGTCAAGAAATGCAATACTGCTGGGTTTTTCACGCTCAACAATTTCCCATGTGTATCAAACATGGTCCACCACTCAAATGACATCCAGCCAACTTAACACAACTGTGGGAAGCATTGGAGTTGACATGGGCCAGCATCCCTGTGGAATGCTTTCGACACCTTGTAGAGTCCATGCCCTAACGAATTGAGGCTGTTCTGAGAGCAAAAGGGGGTGCAACTCGATATTAGGATGGTGTTCCTAATGTTTTGTACACTCAATTGCACATCTATCGCTAAGATTGACTATATTAGCTATATTGCAAATATATTGCTGACTGTGTCTGCGCAGTGGCAGAAACCCCCACAGAGGAAGGTAAAAGCTTTGTATGGCTTCGTATGTTACTTAGACGTTGTTGGATTGAGTGCATGATAGATATACTGTAGCAAAAATAACTAACAAAAATGATTCATAAATTGTTTTTAACGCATGCTTCGTGTACCTGATCAAAATATACGTTAAACTAGATATTTCTAATGTGAAATTTCAAATGCTATGTCTACATTTGTCTCTCAAGATAAACATTTTGGAACGTGCGTATCATTTGTATACTGGTTTCCTACCCTTCTGTCTTTGTGGTATATGCTTACATGGATATTCAATGTGTATGAGACTTATACCCTTTTCATGTGTCCTACTCCATATTCCATCCAATAGCTAAACACATGTTACACCATGCACTCTCCATTCCATAAACAGAATGTGTTGTTCACTCTAGAATGGTTTTCAATGTTCTGACAATGGTTGCATGAAATGTTTGTATGTACTGTATGGAAATGATACTGATACTGAATCAGATTCAAACCATTTGATCCAATCTGATCATTATGTATGAACATTTGTTTCATACCAGTTTGATGGTGTAATAAACAGTTTGCCTTGATCTTATCGTATAAGTGGCCCTGACTACAGGTCTAGGGTCAGATCACCATACACCAATTCTGAACCATAATCATTATTATCCTTAAACAATATCTGACCCTAGGTCAGTGGTTAGTGCTTCTACCAACTCATTGCCTTGAACCACTAATTAATCTTCTGTTCACTCATCAGTCGAGGTTGAAGTCCCGGCAGAGGAAGGTAAAGCGTCCCATGTGCTGTGAACGGCATGTATACAGATACATAAATATAATAGTTTTATCAATATATGCATATTGTACAGCTAGAGATTCAGTTTTCTTCAGTGTTGAAATACTCTATATTCCTATGTCATACATACTAGTTTCACAGAATGCACTGTAACATTTAGCCTCTAGTCACTGGTACCTTAATTTCAGATGACATACAGTATTCCTATAGTTAATGCTGCATTAATGATTTTGGCTGTATTAATGATGAACAAAACAATGCGCTTTAAGCCTTATTCATATGTCTGATGTCCTTACAATAGATGCTGCTCCTGCAGAGGAAGGTAATGCTTTTCAATGCTTCATATGTACAGATTCTGCATGCTAATATACATGTAATGTACCCCACATACAAGTTATATACTGTACAACAAATAAAAGATGTGGTATGAGCACAGTGTTTTTGTAGTCAATGAAGTTGAAAGCAATTGTCCCGCAGATATTCTGTAATTTATAACGTACATAATATCTCTCCTCACGGAGCTGTAAAATAATATTTGCTTCATAATCAGATCAAAGGCTGTATTTCTCTCTGCCTTATTGACTCTGCCTTAGTATAACAGTGGCTGACACTAAAAAATCCTATGCTTTTAGCTATAACAGAACCTGCCCCAGAACCTGTAGAAGGTACATTTTTATCTTGGCTATTATTATTATTATTATTATTATTGGCTTAGTACCAAAACAAAGTAATCATCCTTATCAAAGTGATAGTTAAGCGATGTATCTACTGTAGGTCTAAATGTGTAAAATAGCTGAACTATCCCTTTTTAAGTTATTTGCTTCCCTCGTTGCAAATTCACTAATCAACGATATGACTTTACCACAGAACCTGCCCCTGCTGTTGTAGGTAAACCGTGTCATGGCTTGATATGCTTCTTGTTTTTGCACATGATTATTATTAGCGAATAATAACAATTGATCCACTTACTAATCCTTCGCTACCGTTACCGTAAAGCCCACACCAGACGTAGAACCAGGTAATGCTTTCTTGCTTTTAACATGAAATGTCATTGCTGCATATTAAGATGTACCCGAGCTACAGTATCAATATTAGACTTAAGTGTTCAGAGTAAAAGTATACCGGTGTTATTATTTTACCAACAGTAGTTTGGCGTTATGTCGTGGAACATGTTTGTTTTGGTTCTGTCTTCTTTGCTTCAAGCTTTCCTCGCATACTAACATTGTATCTTCACCATAGAGCCAGAACCAGAGCCAGAGCCAGACGTAGAAGGTAAAGACCTGTTTTTGCTTTACCATCCATGGTCTTTAGTTTCTAGTATAGATGTGCATTTGTGCTAATAGTACGCATTCCTTAATGCCAGTGAAGTAATCGAAGACACATGAGCAATCGGCATTGTATTAATGCAACATACAGTACATACTTATTTTCACAACACTGACTGAGTTATTTTTATTATTATATCAATTATAAAATGTATTATTTTTCTTTACCTCATATTTTTTTACAATCAACTGATCCACTCCTCATTATCTTATCCTTACAAAAGAGCCCACTGCAGTAGAAGGTAATTTTGATCTTTTACCTCGACATTACAACGTTTTCCCCTGCATGGTTTATACCTTCTATCTGCAGTAGTAACTTAATTTTTTAACTAGGCACGACAACAGCTTGCAGCTAATCTGGCCCACAGGTGCTGTCAATGTCGCAGCTAAATATTTTTGCACATTAATTTTCATAATTATATGCTTCCTGCTTTATTGATTCATTCATGTGTCCTTGCAATCAGTCCGATGATGCTTTTATAACAGAGCCGCCCCCGCAGTAGTAGAAAGTAAAGCTTTTCTTGGCTTCGAATTCACTTAGTTTGAGCTGCATTTGATATCCCAGATGCATGTATGTTATAAGCTTTATTATAAACTGGGTGGTTCGAGCCCTGAATGCTGATTGGCTGACAGCCATGGTATATCAGATGTATACCATGTGTATGACAAAACATGTTTTTTTTTATTACTGCTCTAATTAAGTTGGGAACCAGTTTATAATAGCAATAAGGCACCTCGGGCGTTTGTGGTATATTGCCAATATACCACACCCCCTTGGGCCTTATTGCTTATATAGCACACCTTTCACTGGTACCATTTGTGCCACTTTAGCATACCCAGCTAACAAACGTATCATACTGATTAACCCCCATTACTGACTAATGTGTACTGATTCAATATCAATAGACCTTTAACAGCATGCGCTTTACAACGTCATATTCTCCCACTTCACTGATCCACATTTCAGTCTTATCGACTACTAAACAAATCGTTCTCATGTCCCTCACATAGAAACGCCTGCAGAAGAAGGTACCTGTTATACGTTGTTTTTGTCTTGTACAGAATGCATGAAGTGTACTCCCATAACTATGGACTGCGACGGTCTGCTGTGAATGTTCATTTGTATTCCTTAGTATCTAATACGTTGTGTTTCATACCACTGACGCTGCCTGTCAGAACATTGAGCCATCACTATGTGATAATGCATTGGTTTTGGTTGCGTAATACACACTTTCATACAGTAGGTTTCAATAGATAAGGCCTATCACTGAAATATCCTGCAGTAATAATCCAATGTGTTACCATAGTGTACTGTACATGGATGAGTCTTGTGTTGAAAGCTCTGTGTGTAATCATCCCTTCTTTCTTTTTCTGTATGTGTTTCACCAACAGCCAGTGGAGAGACTCAAGGTGAGTGTTGTCTAGTTCTTTGTAACTTACAGTTCTAGATCCATTCTTGTTCTCTGTAGCCAGTTTAAGGTGTAGTTGTCAAGTTCTCTGTGTGTATTTTGTATAGAATTTCAGAAGATCACTCTTAGAGTCATGTGTCTCAGTCTAAAATAAGTTATGTATCATTTTATTATTTTTGCTATAAACAACAGACCATACTGAAGGCACAATTCACAACTGTTGAAACATTTCCAAAGCCATTTATGTTTTAAAAAACACTTCAAACCTTTGGATTTTTCTCAATTTGGTTAAGAGATATTTAAAAAGATTTTGATTTTTACTAATCAGATTGAGAAAAACATCTATATTGAATTTGATCACTTCTTATTTCTACTTTGAAATAAATAAAATAGCCTTTTCTGTTGTGACTTACAGATTCCAAAGCCAAACCAAAGTAAGTGTTTGATTCTACTTTCTTGTGGTTTGCCGTGTCACTGAATCAAAGTAATTAAACGGAGAGTATTTGATGGAATCATCTCTGATGTTTTTCAGAAGTTTTATGCCAAATGTTGCCCCTCCAAAGCTACCAGAGGGAGATGGTAAAGTCGATTTTGATGTGAGTGATGCAATCCTACCAGCTAGATTACCTGAATATAGCAATAAGAGTGCCCAACACACTATTCACTCTGTGTGCGTGTGCGTGTGCGTGTGTGTGTGTGCGTGTGCGTGTGCGTGTGTGTGTGTGTGTGTGTGTGCGTGCGTGTGCGTGTTTGTTTTACAGGACCTGCATAGGAAGCGTCAAGAGAAGGACATGGCTGAGCTGACCTCTCTGATTGAGTCTCACTTTGTCCAGAGGAAGAAAGATGAAGATGAGCTCATCAGTCTCGTTAACAGGATCGTAAGTCCTTTACTGTAGCACTGCTGGAGCTCAAACACACACTGCTGGAACACTACATGGGCATGTTTAAAAAAATATATATATTATTTTTTATTTCACCTTTATTTAACCAGGTAGGCAAGTTGAGAACAAGTTCTCATTTACAATTGCGACCTGGCCAAGATAAAGCAAAGCAGTTCGACACATACAACGACACAGAGTTACACATGGAGTAAAACAAACATACAGTCAATAATACAGTAGAAACAAGTCTATATACGATGTGAGCAAATGAGGTGAGATAAGGGAGGTAAAGGCAAAAATGACCATGGTGGAAAATACAATATAGCAAGTAAAACACTGGAATGGTAGATTTGCAGTGGAAGAATGTGCAAAGTAGAGATAAAAATAATCGGGTGCAAAGGAGCAAAATAAATAAATAAAATAAATACAGTAGGGAAAGAGGTAGTTGTTTGGGCTAAATTATAGGTGGGCAATGTACAGGTGTAGTAATCTGTGAGCTGCTCTGACAGCTGGTGCTTAAAGCTAGTGAGGGAGATAAGTGTTTCCAGTTTCAGAGATTTTTGTAGTTCGTTCCAGTCATTGGCAGTAGAGAACTGGAAGGAGAGGCGGCCAAAGAAATAATTGGTTTTGGGGGTGACCAGAGAGATATATCTGCTGGAGCGCATGCTACAGGTGGGTGATGCTATGGTGACCAGCGAGCTTAGATAAGGGGGGACTGACTTTACCTTGCAGGGTCTTGTAGATGACATGGAGCCAGTGGGTTTGGCGACGAGTATGAAGCGAGGGCCAGCCAACGAGAGCGTACAGGTCACAATGGTGGGTAGTATATGGGGCTTTGGTGACAAAACGGATGGCACTGTGATAGACTGCATCCAATTGGTTGAGTAGGGTATTGGAGGCTATTTTGTAAATGACATCGCCGAAGTCGAGGATTGGTAGGATGATCAGTTTTACAAGGGTATGTTTGGCAGCATGAGTGAAGGATGCTTTGTTGTGAAATAGGAAGCCAATTCTAGTTTTAACTTTGGATTGGAGATGTTTGATGTGGGTCTGGAAGGAGAGTTTACAGTCTAACCAGACACCTAGGTATTTGTAGTTGTCCACGTATTCTAAGTCAGAGCCGTCCAGAGTAGTGATGTTGGACAGGCGGGCAGGTGCAGGCAGCGATCGGTTGAAGAGCATGCATTTAGTTTGACTTGTATTGGAGGCCACGGAAGGAGAGTTGTATGGCATTGAAGCTTGCCTGGAGGTTAGTTAACACAGGGTCCAAAGAAGGGCCAGAAGTATACAGAATGGTGTCGTCTGCGTAGAGGTGGATCAGAGAATTACCAGCAGCAAGAGCGACATCATTGATGTATACAGAGAAGAGAGTCGGTGTTGGTGAACATTCTGGTTGGCTCCCATAGCTTAAGCCCGGGCTCAGTGTGCCAACATAGTCTTGAGGTACACAGATGAATCAGGTTGGATACCTTATCTGTCACGGACTGTAACTGTGTGTGTGTGTGTGTGTGTGTGTGTGTGTGTGTGTGTGTGTGTGTGTGTGTGTGTGTGTGTGTGTGTGTGTGTGTGTGTGTGTGTGTGTGTGTGTGTGTGTGTGTGTGTGTGTGTGCGTGCGTGCGTGCGTGCGTGCGTGTGTGTGTGCGTGTGTGTGTGTGTGTGTGTGCGTGTGTGTGCAGGAGAAGCGTCGTACCGAGAGGGCAGAGCAGCAGAGGATTCGTGCTGAGCAAGAGAAAGAGAGGCAGGCCCGTCTAGCCGTGAGTCTCTCGTTGTGTAATGTTTCCATTGTGATGTCAAGGCCAACTGCGGCCCAAGTTGTTTTCTCCTCTTCTTTAACCTTCTGTTGCTCACTCCCCGACGCAGGAAGAGAAAGAGAGGAGGGAGCAAGATGAACAGCGTAGGAAGCACGATGATGACGCTAAGAAGAAGAAGGCCCTCACTACCATGACTCACACCTACGGTGGCATCCAACAGAAGGTTAGCGCTAGCTCCACACGCACTCGCTCTCTCTCATGATTACAACATTTGCATCAGAGTTGCTGCCCCCTCGTGGTTATCATGACACTTGCGTGCCCTCTCACTGTGCTGCGGTGATGTCCATCCACAGCAAGAGGGCAAGAAGGGAGCCAAGAAGCAGACTGAGAGAGAAAAGAAGAAGAAGATTCTGGCTGACAGAAGGAAGGCTCTGATCATCGACCATCTCAACGAGGACAAACTCAAGTATGATATATCTAATTACCCCGAAATACTCACAGGTCTTTGACTGAGTCCCAAATGGCACCCGGGTTCTGGTCAAAAGATATGCACTTTTAAGTGATAGGGTATCATTTCAGACACACACTGAAAGCTCTATTTCATTGTTGAAAGTATCTATTGTACATGTTTATACATTGAAGAAAACATGAAATGCAGATGAATACACATTGTTGCTTAGAAAGTCTGCTGTGAAGGAGAGACCAAAACTAGAACCTCATATGCTGGCTGAACGCTGGCGTCCCATTGGTTGTCGTCCTGCAGGGAGAAGGCCAATGAGCTGTGGCAGTGGATGATGGAGCTGGAGGCGGAGAAGTTCGACCTCAGCGAGAAACTGAAGAAGCAGAAATATGACGTAAGTGTTCTCACTCCGGTCCAAGCTATGGTGATAATACCAGTGGCTGTACTGTGCATGGTGATCCACAGGGTAAAAACAAGATCACTGGTCGTGCCTATGACATGACAGTATAATACGGTGATGACTACAAGACTGTGATGTTTTACTTCAAATGGGTCTGGGTCTTTTTCATGTGTCCTGACCTCCATATCATCTCCTCTGTCATCCAATGACTGCATACCACAAAGGGGCTGGTGAGGGGAGGACGGCTCATAATAAATGACGGGAGTGAATTGAGGAAAAATGTACTTACTTCAACTGTGATCGGGTTGTCTCCCCTATCTCAAAACGAATGCACTGACTGTTTACGTCTCTCTGGATAAGAGGGTCTGCTAAGTGACTAAAATGTTCATGTAAAATGAATGTGGAAACCATGTGTTTGATACCATTCCATTGATTCCGTTCCAGCTATTCCTATGTGCCCGTCCTCCCCAATTAAGGGGCCACCAGCCGCCTGCGCTCTCTACCAAAGCATTACATGTGTCCCTTTACATGCTGTGAATGCAGTCTATTTCACAGAGAGTAACTTACACTCTTGAAATACAAAGCCGTTTAGACATATACATGCATATCATGCCACATCCCCTATTCTGAAACTGGTGGTGTTAATCCTACTGCCCAAGAGGACACTACGAGGGGCGCAGCTGTCTAAAACTCTGACTTGCTTCCAGATGAATGTTCTCCAGACCCGAATCAATGAGCAGCAGAAGTTGTGAGTAATGGGCTGTGGGGGCGTCAACCTCACTGTTGTGTAGTCCGCTGTCAGTCGTTGTTGTCAGAGTGAGCGTTTTTTATTTTACACTCGGGGCTCAGGGAAGCTCAACCGGGCGACCGGGTCAGGTCAGGTGGTGGACCACAGGTGAATGCTTTCAACCAAAGGTGAACCACACACTCCACACACTCAGACAGGTGGCGGTGCAGCCAGGCCGTGGCTCCAAACTGCAGGATCCCAGGTTTCCCTACAGATTTCAGTCAGTGTGTTGTCTCAGTGCTTAGGCAGCCTCCACTGTGTGTCCCTTCACAGATCAATCAGCTTCTGGCCCGTGTCCAGGACCACCAGAGGTAAGTACCCAGAGCCACACTGGTCAGTTTCTTCTCTATTTAAAAGAGCCTGGGGGGCCTAAACCAACCAACAAATGATAATGAATGCTACTCATTAAAAGAAAACATTAAATCAAGTTTTGGAATTACTATCAAGACATTTGCAGTTGGGAACATTCAATGAGGTGTGTCTAAAGTGGCTTCCTCTCTACGTCTCCTCCCATTAATCGGTATTGATCTGAAGACACAGGGTATGTGAGAGCAACCTTTCCTGCGTTTTTTCCATCAGTGCAGATGAAGGAACGGAGACAAGGAGAAGGAGCTAATTTAGACTATTGAGATACACCCATTGACTGTTCACTGTCTTAACCCCAAGGCCTTTTAAAGTCACATGATCCTGCTTGAAGAGAACTAGCTCGGAGCATATGATCCAACCCTGGGAGAAAACATTAGGATCGTAGTGCTGCATCCTAATTTGACCAGTCTTTAGAGTGGCTCCTTCCATTCCATCCATCCCTCTCCATTCATCTAGAATAGACCCAAATAGTCTGGGAAGATCGTGATCCTAATCAACAGCCTACTATTGGCCCAAGAACATTGTGTCATCATCAAAACTGGCAGTAGATTATAGTCTTTGTAGGCTAAGGAACTTAGTTAAGTCATATGCATTGCAGTTCATACATTACATACTGTAATGCCTCCAAAAAATGACCTCTGGAAAAAAGGTTTGACTCCTGTCCACTATTTTCTGATGGTAAGTTGAATTTTACATACAGGTATTGGCTGGCTATAGCTTTATAACTCATCTGTCAGGCTTGAGGAATGATAGATTGATAGCCTATAATAAATTATACATTTAAATCGTGCATTACAGGTGATATTCTAACTTCCAATTCAGTCAAATGTTCACGTAGTCATGCATTGATGTCAATGGGAAACTAAGAGAAAATGAGAGTTAGGATTTGGCCCTAAGAGAACATCACGGTAAGACCGCTGAAGATAGGACACGATCGCCATGTCATTCATTCATCCTCGTCCTTCACTAACCCTCGGTCCTGTGTGTGAAAGTTCTGTCTTCCCTTTCATCCTGTGATGCATGCCAACTCTCACAGAACTGTCTCTGTTTCCATTCCCAACCCCTCCTCCATCCCACGCTCCCCCTCTTTCATACATCAATCTCTAACTATCTCTAACTCATTCTTTCAAAACTACTCTTCCTCTCTGGTGCTGAAAATATTTCGGATAGATTTGTTGAAGATGATCCTGGTAGAACCTTTGAATATACATGTACTCGATATTTACAATATTTTGTTGGTCCTATGTATTCACTCACATTAGTATAATAATCGCTTGAGGAGCTTATCTCTTTCAGCTCTTAGTATACCTACGTGTATTGTTCCCAAGTATACCAACATAATAGCGCCACCTAGTGGTCAGATAGAAAGAGTGACAGAGGTGTTTGACTGGTCTGTCTGCGCGGTGTGGTTTCACAGTGCCAAAGGCAGAGGCAAGGCCAAGGCGGTCAGGAGGTAATGAGACCTGGCAGGATGAAGTCTTCTGGACTGAGACGCCAGACGATGACGGAGGATTGTTTTGTTGTTCTTCTTGTTATCAGTGTACATGCAAATTACTATGGAAATGTACTGTTATCACCGGTCACTGTTTGCATGAAGCCAGAAACAATAAAGATATGTTTGCTTTTGATTCCGTGTCTGGTTTGATTTTAATGAAAAATCTGAAAAGTTTTAATGAAAAGTCTTGAGGCTGAAAAAATGTACAAGACATACCCATTTGAAAATGCACGGACGACTAAAAGCGTCTGCCAATTGGCATATATTATTATTACATAATGTACAATACTGTGGCTCCAGTAGTGCTAAAGCTTTCGTCTCATTTCCCTGAGGTCGTGAATTCAAATCTAGCTTGCTTCTCTCCCTCCAGTTCTGGCTCATAACTCATAACGTAAAGCGTTTTGAGCATCTGGAAAAAGCGTTATATAAATCCAATCAATTATTATTATTAGACAAAGCAACAAGTTATTGAAATAAATGTATTTATTAACCACACGTAAATACTACTGTACAACATAACACATAATATTGCCTGCACAGTGCAATCCCTTACAGAAAAACCACATGATTTCGCATGTAGAAAATCACGATGTCACATAAGAAATTTCACTTGACATTGTGTTTTTGGAACAGTACACATGTGAAAACAAAAATGAGTTATGATACACATAGCGCTTTTAACGTAGTGAATTCAGATTAGATATTTGACACACATGATTACATTGTATATGTTTATTTATTTATACAGTAATGAATATATAAGTAATGAATATACCGTGGGGCAAAAAAAGTATTTAGTCAGCCACCAATTGTGCAAGTTCTCCCACTTAAAAAGTTGAAGCTCGCATCCGCTACAAGACCATGGTGCTTGCCTACGGAGCTGTGAGGGGAACGGCACCTCAGTACCTCCAGGCTCTGATCAGGCCCTACACCCAAACAAGGGCACTGCGTTCATCCACCTCTGGCCTGCTCGCCTCCCTACCACTGAGGAAGTACAGTTCCCGCTCAGACCAGTCAAAACTGTTCGCTGCTCTGCCCCCCCAATGGTGGAACAAACTCCCTCACGACGCCAGGACAGCGGAGTCAATCACCACCTTCCGGAGACACCTGAAACCCCACCTCTTTAAGGAATACCTAGGATAGGATAAAGTAATCCTTCTCACCCCCCTTAAAAGATTTAGATGCACTATTGTAAAGTGGCTGTTCCACTGGATGTCATAAGGTGAATGCACCAATTTGTAAGTCGCTCTGGATAAGAGCGTCTGCTAAATGACTTAAATGTAAATGTAAATGTAAAAAGATGAGAGGCCTGTGATTTTCATCATAGGTACCACTTCAACTATGACAGACAAAATGAGAAAAATAAATCCAGAAAATCACATTGTAGGATTTTTAATTAATTTATTTGCAAATTGTGGTGGAAAATATCTTTGCCATCACGTGCACTTATGTTAGCATTTGTTAAGACTGGATAACCAACAGCGCACAAGCTTAGTGTTTATGAACAGAACACAGCAGACCACATTAACTGGGACGACATTCCTTCTCATGGGAGACCAAAAAGAGCTAGCCTGCAATATTCTGACAGGCTGCAGTTACAGTATGCTGCCAATCAGCAAGTGATGTTGTCAACAGAAGATTCAGTGAAGACACAATAGGTTACTAGCATGTAATGCTAGTTGGCAGCAAGTTGCCTGTAGGTTACTGACAATGTTTTGCCAGTTAAGTTATTGTGAATCGTACAATAACTTACTGACAAATGGTTTTCAGTTAAGAAATGACAAATTCACAGCAACAAGCTGCCATCAAGTTACTGGAAAATGCACACTAACCTCTTCACAGTGCAGCTCATTACCGACACATCCTCTTACAAAGTTTGCCATGTCAAAGGAGGTGCTCAACTTACATTGGCAAAACAATCAAATGTTTAAACTTCTACTGATGGCTGCCACAAATACACATATATTTGACCAATATGCAAATGAGCCCCACATTGAATTGTACCTTATATTCAAAATATTGGGTGGAGAAATGTCCCATTATACCTACAAGGTACCGAACTGTACCATGTGAGGTCATATGTGTACCCTAACCGTACCCTTATTCTTCGAGAGTGTGTTAACATTCCTGCCTTGAAGGCCAGCATCTCGGAGTCGCCTCTTCACTGCTGACTTTGAGACTGGTGTTTTGCGGGTACTATTTAATGAAGCTGCCAGTTGAGGACTTGTGAGGCATCTGTTCCTCAAACTAGACACTCTGATGTACTTGTCCTCTCGCTCAGTTGTGTACCGGGCCTCCCAGTTAGAGCCAGTTTGCGCTGTTCTGTGAAGGGAGTAGAACACAGCGTTGTACGAGATCTTCAGTTTCTTAGCAATTTCTCGCATGGAATAGCCTTAATTTCTCAGAACAAGAATAGACTGACGAGTTTCAGAAAAAAGGTATTTGTTTCTGGCCATTTTGAGCTTGTAATCGAACCCACAAATGCGATTCTTCAGATACACAACTATTCTAAAAGCCAGTTTTATTGCTTCTTTAATCAGGACAACAGTTTTTAGCTGTGCTAATGTAATTGCAAAAGGGTTTTCTAATGATGAGCCTTTTAAAATTATGAACTTGGATTAGCGAACACACTGTGCCATTGGAACACAGGAGTGATGGTTGCTGATAATAGGCCTCTGTACACCTATTTAGATATTCCATAAAAGAAAATCAATAGTCCTTTACAACATTAACAATGTCTACACTGTATTTCGGATCAATTTGATGTTATTTTAAAATGGACAAAAAAAGTGCTTTTCTTTCAAAAACAAGGACATTTCCAAGTGACCCCAAACTTTTGAACGGAAGTGTATATATAAAAATAACAGAATACTGTCATTTTATAGAAATAACACCCAAGTTGCTCAATATACTTTAGGCAAAGTGCAAGATTTTTTTGGTGCCAATATACACTGAGTAGACAAAACATTAAGAACACCTGCTCTTTCCATGACAGAGACTGACCAGGTGAAAGCTATGATCCCTTATTGAAGTCACTTGTTATATCCACTTCAATCAGTGTAGATAAAGGGGAGGAGAGAGGCTAAAGAAGGATTTTTAAGCTTTAAGACAATTGAAACATGGATTGTGTTATGTGTGCCATTCAGAGGGTGACTGTGAAAGAGGAAAAATGTAAGTGCTTTTGAACAGTGTGATTGTAGGTGCCAGGCGGACAGGTTTGTGTCAAGAACTGCAACCCTGCTGGGTTTTTCCACACTCAACCGTTTCCTGCCTGTATCAAGAATGGTCCACCACCAAAAGGACACCCAGCCAACTTGACGCAACTGTGGGAAGCATTGGCGTCAACATGGGCCAGCATCACTGTGGAACGCTTGACACCTTGTGGAGTTCATGCCCTGATGAATTGAGGCTGTCCTGAGGGCAAAAAGGCAAACTGCAACTCAATATCAGGAAGGTGTTCCTAATGTTTGGTATACTCATTGTATGTATAATCAATCTCCCTTAGGTCCACAGACCTGGTGGTGCAGCACAAACTTCAGGTAATTATCAACCAAGAATTTGTGAGTTCAAATCCCAAGTGAGGTTGATTCCCAAGTAATCAGCATACTGTCCTGTAATGTTAGCGCCTTCACTTAGCTGTAAAAATACAGTAACTTCAACAACAACCAAAAAACACAATAGCGTTCTCGGGGACGTCTCCGGAACAAACCGGAACTGTTTAATTTGAATGTCAATTAATGCCTTTATTTTTTATATTCTCAATGACACTTTCACACGCAAACATGTTGCATCCTCATGTCACGTTTATTTAACACGTTTTCAACTGTTGTCACGTGTAGCTTCATGTTATCACGTTGCTTCCTATGTTGTCACGTTATCACATTAAACTTCACAGAAAAATCACACGAGATCACGTGACATTCATGTGCTTTTCTCCCCGTAAGGGATGCACCACATATTGCCTGCACATTGTAAACATAAAATGACATAGAAAGCGCTACCAGTGCTTTTGACATTATAACTTAAATCCACTTAATAAATAAAGATATTTAAGGTTACGGTATATTTTGGAGTGTTATACATTCTCATAAACAATGTGGGATGGCAGTATCAAATGTACGTGAACTGGAGAACATTTACACAAATTATATATTCTCCAGTTGAAGGCTAGGGTGTGAAACTGAGGTTAGAGTTTCAGCTTTGATTTAGGCTACAGAAAGAACCATTCATCAATCTATCCCTGTGGTGTTTACACTCAGACAGCTGAAGATAGGACAGGTTTGGCCTTCAAAACAGTGAAAGAGGCGTCACTGCAGTACCTGGTTCGAATCCAGGATGCATCACATCCGGCCGTGATTGGGAGTCCCACAGGGCGGCACACAATTGGCCCAGCGTCGTCCGGGTCTGGCCGGGGTAGGCCTCCATTGTAAATAAGAATTTGTTCTTAACTGACTTGCCTAGTTAAATCAAGGTTCAATTTAAAAAACAATAATAATAATAAACATTCTTGGTTATAACTACACAGTACAGATATGCCTTAATGAGGTATCAGTTTCTTATACAGCTCAGCGATGATATGTATTTAGCCTTAACATAGCTGTGAGCCAGTACCATGTTTCAATCAACACACTTACGTGAACCACAACAGTGCATTTTCACATTGGCAAATCACAAGTCTTCCGGACATGATAAGTAGACACACACCTTCTGTCTTCCAGACATGATTAGTAGATTACAGATTGACTTCAGTGGAATTCTCCTCCTTACCACAGATGAGTCTCTCTGATCTCAGCAATGACCTGACTGGCCTTCTGCAGAGCCTGTGGACACACAATGAGATACACTTGACTATGAAGCTTGTTGTGAATAATATAATATTGAAGTGTTACCTTTAGTTGTTGCTTTTTTGATCTACTTCCTGTACCAATGTTTGGGTGCATGTCAAACCTCACTGTTCATGGTCAAAGTACCAACCTCTAGCATGTCTGCAGCCTCCTTGCGTCTCTGGGCCATGTCCTCAGACTCAGTGAGCAGGTCGTTGAGAAGACTAGACTTATAGAGCTGACCCACCAGCTCACTCTGCAGACTGTCCTTCACATGGTTCACCAGGAAGTGCATCACTGCCTTAGGCACGCTACAGGACAGAGGAAGGGAGAAAGAGAGGAGGGAGAAATCTGAGCTGCTGGCCTAATGGGAGCAAATACCTCTAGACTTCAACACTGCGCAGAAATACAACGGGTGGCAAGCAACCTAGCGGTTAAGAGCATTGAGCCAGTAACCGAAAGGTCACTGGTTCGAATCCCCGAAGCTGGCAAGGTGAGAGAAAAAATCTGCCGCTCTGCCTTTGAGCAAGCCAGTTAACCCCAAACAACAACTGCTCCCCGGACACTGTGGATGTCAATTAAGGCATCCACAATCCCTCTCTGGGGTTGGGTTAAATGCAGAAGACACATTTCGGTTCAATGCATTCAGTTGTGCAACTGACTAGGTATCCTCTTTCCCAAAAAGAGAGGGACAGTGTCAGAAAACACATGCACCTGTCTTGGATGTTTTTCCGGACGATGAGAAAGTAAGACTTGATGAGTCTCTCGATGACCTCACAGTCACGCTGCTCCCGAGAAGACAACTTCCTGGCAACAGGAACGGGCTGCGGGAGAAGCATCAGCCAATCACTGAAGGGCAACACACAGCATTTTGAAATCGAATAACTTTATTATTATTCGCTCACCACGTCCAGCAGGTTGACGGCAAGGCCCTTATGGGGGCTGGCGGGGCCAGAGCCGGGGGCCCCTTCATCCCCTTTCTTCAGCATGCCTCTCCAGTTCCCTGTCCCCTCCTGGTCCCCCTGGGGCCCTGCTCCGGGAGGCTGAGGTTACACACAACACAAACAATCAGATGTAAAGCCGTTTTTACAGCATCTTGTGCCACAAGTTGCAGAACCACAACGCAAACCAATCTATTTAAGTCAGAGCCAAGCTCAAACGCACAGAGAGGGAGAAGGCAGAGAGGACATTGTTAAGAGAGGGCATGAGTGCTGGCGAGCAGACTGAGCACACAGAGCAGAGCAGAGCACAGCAGGAAGTACGGAGCATGCCCACACCCATGCCCCACCTTGGCACCCTCCGCGTCCACAGAGGCAGGGGGCTCGGTAGGAATGGGAGGCTGGCCGACTGGACCATTAACTACTGACTAAGAGGAAGAGAGGAGAGGAGGAATGGAGAAGGGACTTGTGAAGTCAGGAGAGGTAACGAGGAAAAGACCAGGGACAATTGGTATTACATTGCGATTAAAGAGAGCTGGAGAGATTGAGCATGGGAGCCATTTTGTTTAGAGTATTATAGAAGTGATTCAAAGTACGGTGGATAATTAGTTACCTTATCCCTGGGGACGGCAGCGGGCAGCTCTCTCATTCGGTTTCTCCTCGACTCCTACAGGACACAGACAGCAAGGAGGAAAGTTACATCACTTTTACAACACACAATGTCCTCTTTTGCTCAGTTGATTCCCGGTACCACCCATATGTAAAATGTATGCACGCATGACTAAGTCTCTTTGGCTTAAAGCGTCTACTAAAATTACATACACTACCCGTCAAAAGTTTTAGAACACCTACTCCTTCAAGGTTTTTTCTTTAGTTGTACTATTATTTTTGTACTATTTATTTGTACATTGTAGAATAAAAGTGAAGACATCAAAACTATGAAATAGCACATATGGAATAGGTGGGAACCACACATGCAGAGATCATCTGTTCACCCACACCGCGTCTCTCAAAGACCTGGCTGTTGGAACCAAAAACCTCAAATTTGGACTCCTGACCAAAGGACAGAGTTTAACACTTTGTTGGTTACTACATGATTCCATATGTGTTACTTCATAGTTTTGATGTCTCCACTTTTATTCTACAATGTAGAAAACAGTAAAAAATAAAGAAAAACCCTTGAATGAGTAGGTGTGTCCAAACTTTTGACCGGTAGTGTACATTATCATATTATTATTATTATACAGAATTCATGTCAAGAGAAACGGTAATGAGCTGTCACCTCTATGTTGTTGTTCATGACCCCACAGGCATCAGCAAAGTCTGGGTGTTTGGTGTTGATGTAGGCCAGCTCTATGGCCACCAGATTATGCACCTGGAGTAAGAGAGTTGTATGTGATGCGATATAATAACCTGATGCAATTGGCATACAAATAACCCACGTGCACATTCAACCGTTTTAACCTAAATTTACCATCTCATTGGTGATAGGCAGCCTTTTCCTGAGCAGAGAGGTGACCACTTCTACTATGGCATCATGGAGCTTTGGAAATCTCAACAACTCCTATGGAAAACACAGGTATCAGGTGTGCGTGTGTGTTTAACTATACTTGTGGGCACTAGAAGTCCCCACAAGAATAGTAAACAAACAAAAAGATGACCAACTGGGGACATTTTGTTGATCCCCACAAGGTTAAATGCTATTTATATGGGGTTTAGGGTTAAGGTGAGAATTAAGTTTAGGGTTAGTTGTAGGGTTAGGACCTAGGGTTAGGAGCTAGGCTAGGTTTAGGGTTATGGTTCGGTTAAGGGTTAGGTTTATGAGAAAATAGTATTTTGAACGGGACTGAATTGTGTGTTCCCACAAGGTTAGTTATACAACACTGTGCGTGTGTTGTGCGTGTCTGTCTGTGTGTGTGTGTGCGCGCACAGTGTCTACCTGTGTGCTGTAGTTGCTGCAGTGTTGGATGATCCTCTGCATCTCCTCATGGACCAGCTCTACACAGCGCAGGCTGGGCTCCTCCAGTCTCTTCACCTGCTTCTTCACCAGCAGCTCGAACGACACCTCGGGCACAAACAGAGACGGGCGAGGGCCCTGGAGAGGGAATGAGAGAGGGAGAGAGAAATTAGAGTAGAGACACGCATGTACCGTGTGTTGTTTCCGACAAAGTAGCATTGATAGGAAGACACCGATTACTATTTATTCATTCCCCAGTTTGAAGGTATATGCCCACTCTTTGGCCAATACTGTTGTTAGAAGGAGAGAAGAAGAAGGTCTCAGAACTTCTACTCACAGTGGCGTTCCTGATGGCGGTCAGGATGTCTATGGTGTTGAGTCCTCCTAGGGGATCCACTGACTCTAATGTTCGCCCAAAAGTCTCGTGAAATATGTAACAGATTCTGGCACCGCCGCATCTGCAAAACAAGAGGAAAGATCAAGTTGACATGGTGTGACAAACATGATGTGCTACCATGAAGCAAAGTAATAGTGCCAACACTCAAACTCGTCTCAAGCATTTCATAATACAGGTACTACTACATGAAGTGTAGGGGAGGCAGGTAGCCTAGGGGTTAGAGTGTTGGACTAGTAACCGAAAGGTTGCACGATCGAATCCCCGAGCTGACAAGGTAAAAATCTGTCGTTCTGTTAACCCACTGTTCCTAGGCGGTCATTGAAAATAAGAATTTGTTCTTAACTGACTTGCATAGTTAAAAGGTAAAGAAAAAGTGCATCTGGGTTTTCACAGGCATTTTTCCCAGACATCAGCACCACCTTGTGGAATAGAGACGGTACTACTACTCACAGCTCGGCCGTCTCAATGTACTTGGCAGTGCCCTCGATAGTGTGGCAGTACTCTGCAGCGAATTTGGTTATGAGCTGCAGAAGGGTGGCATTCTGGTCCTCAACGGGCTGGCCGTAGCTGCTCAACAGAGACTGGTACTGGGCCGCCAGCACGTTGATACGCGTTTTCAGCTCCGGTAGACAGTCTCTGATGTGGTGCATCAGTAACCTAGCAGGGACAGGAGAAATAGAATCACAGAACATTGATTTGAATGGCACTTGAATGGCAATTCCAATCTAATAGTTCTAATTCTATGGGCACAGTATCTGAGACCTTGAAGTTTCAATGGATACAGTAGGTTACTGTAATGAGAATATTGAAGTTGAATAAAGTTCATGTTTAGTTAAGTGTGACATTTACCTTTCTGTAATACACATGATTTCCAGTGTTCTGTTTGTGACACTCGGGTTGATGGTCACTAGACTCGATGCTGAATGTTATGGATTAAACGCATATCTGTTGATAGTGATTGACGCTAGACTGGAGGTACAAGGACCGAGGACACAGTGATTATTATTGTATTGTCTGTGAACACTGTGTGATTCTGTAGCAGCTGACAAAGTCACTGGCCTTTTGTTTTGATTTCCTCCAAGTCTCTTGACTGGTGTTTACAGAACAGTTGCCAGCTGATTAGGTTATACAGTGCATTCGGAAAGTATTCATACCCCTTGACTTTTTCCACATTTTGTTACATTACATACAGCCTTATTCTAAAATGGATTACATAGTTTTTTTTCTCATTATCAATCTACACACAATACCCCATAATGACAAAGCGTTTATTTTATTTTGAGAAGAAAAAAAAAGAAAAGGAAAATATTTCCATATTGTTAAGTATTCAGACCCTTTGCTATGAGACTCGAAATTGAACTCAAGTGCATCCTGTTTCCATTGATCATCCTTGAGATGTTTCTACAACTTGATTGCAGTCCACCTGTGGTAAATTCAATTGATTGGACATGATTTGGAAAGGCACACACCTGTCTATTAAGGTCCCACAGTTGACAGTGCATGTCAGAGCAAAAACCAAGCCATATTTTTGGAATTGTCCATAGAGCTCAGAGACAGCATTGTGTTGAGGCACAGATCTGGGGAAGGGTACCAAAAAATGTCTGCAGCATTGAAGGTCCCTAAGAACACAGTGGCCTCAATCATTCTTAAATGGAAGAAGTTTGGAACCACCAAGACTCTTCCTAGAGCTGGCCGCCCCCCGGTCAAACTGGGCAATCGGGGGAGGTGTGCCTTGGTCAGGGAGGTGAACAAGAACCCCATGATCACTCTGACAGAGCTCCAGAGTTCCTCTGTGGAAATGGGAGAACCTTTCAGAAAGACAACCATCTCTGCAGCACTCCACCAATCAGGCCTTTATGGTAGTGGCCAGACGGAAGCCACTCCTCAGTAAAAGGCACATGACAGCATGCTTGGAGTTTGCCAAAAGGCACCTAATGAACTCTCAAGACCATGAGAAACAGGATTCTCTGGTCTGATGAAACCAAGATTGAACTCTTTGGCCTGAATGCAAAGCGTCAAGTCTGGAGGAAACCTGGCACCATTCCTACGGTGAAGCAAGGTGGTGGCAGCATCATGCTGTGGGGATGTTTTTCAGCGGCAGGGACTGGGAGACTAGTCAGGATCGAGGGAAAGATTAATGGAGCAAAGTACAGAGAGGTCTTTGATGAAAACCTGCTCCAGAGCACTCAGGACCTCAGACTGGGGCGAAGGTTCATATTTCAACAGGACAACGACCCTAAGCACACAGCCAAGAAAATGCAGGAGTGGCGTCGGGATAAGTCTGAATGTCCTTCACTGGCCCAGCCAGAGCCCACACTTGAACATCTCTGGAGAGACCTGAAAATAGCTGTGCAGCGACACTCCCCATTCAACCTGACAGAGCTTGAGAGGATCAGCATAGAAGAAATGGGAGAAACTTCCCAAATGCATGTGTACCAAGCTTGTAGCATCATAGCCAAGAAGAACTGAGGCTGTAATAGCTGCCAAAGTACTGAGTAAAGGGTCTGAATACCTACTGTATGTAAATGTGATTTTTTTTAAATAAATTAGCAAAAAGAAATTGTCATGTGGTATTGTGTGTAGATCAATTTTAGAATAAGGCTGTCGCGTAACAAAATGTGGAAAAAGTCTAAGTTTCTGAATATTTTCATAATGCACTGTAAGGACCTTCTTAGTGTTGACCAGTTAGACATTTTCTCTGCTTCTGTGCTGGATGAGTCTTCCTGCCGCAACTTGTAATAAATCGGATAGATTCTTTGATTGCCTTGATCTGTGACTCCTCTTCTCTTTTGTTCACCTTGAAATTTGCTATGACAGAATTCCATTCTAGTAGTGGTAATTCCATGGGCACCATATCTGAGATCTCAAAGTTCCATTAGATAAAGTAGGCTGCACTTTGTGATTTATTGGCTGATCAGAGTTAAGAACATTTCCTGGCAAGTGTTGTTAGAAGTCACTACTGTAGTTGCTACTACCATTCCTGATGTGCTTATGTAATACTCATACTAAACTGCAGTATGGAGGGAACAATAACATTCTCACCTGTTCAGGGTCCTGGACAGATACTTGGTTCCATTTCGATTAGCGAGAGAGGGATACTTCTTCTGCAGGAAAGCATGTTCATCTCGGATGGCATCGCTCACCGACTTCTTATTGTTGATGTCCAACTGACTCCTGCGTGAACCAGACAGAGACGTGTCGGCTTCACGGTAGCACAAGACCGATTTCAGCTAATGTTCATTTTTAGGTAAGGTAGAGTAGAGTCTACTATTGGGAGTGAGTGTAACGTGCTACAGTAGAGTATAACGCCAGACCTGTTGACCACTCCGATGAGGCCCAGTTTGACAGGGATGACCCGGCCCAGCAGGGCGTCCATAGCATCAGTACCAGCGTCCATCAAGTCCAGCTTAGTCACCACCGCCAGTGTCCTCCTGCCTGTACACAACAACAGAAATGAGTCCAACACAACATACTGTACACACCATACACTTTTACCAGTCGCAGAGACAGATAAGTGGCTGCCCAAACACTGTGGATGAAAATGAGCATTATAGCCCTTTTACATTGATGTCAAAACTGAAAGCGGGTCAAAACCCTGACATCCAAACTGTTACCATCACCTAGATATGCGGGGAAAAAGTCAAACCCAGTACTGACCGTCGGGATCGACCTCACGGGCCACTTTGAGGGCCTCTGAGGTGGCCATGTCTGTGTTGGCAGCGGTCACAGCCAGGATGATGGAGTTGGGGTTGGAGATGTGCTTCAGGATCAGCTCTCTGATCTGCACCTCTATGTCTTGGGGCTGGTCGCCCACTGGGACCTGTAGGGTTGGGGGGGGGGGCACAAACACAGAGGAGTGACAGACGACGGAGTCTTTTAGTGTATCAAGCTCCAGCCAAGGTTTCAGTTGCCCTGCATGTCTGCTAGGCTTCTAGGTTCTCCAATGCAGAGCAGACACTTAGTACAGTTCATCTCCATCTCCAGTCACTGTTACCTTGGTGATGCCGGGTAGATCCACCAGAGTGAGGTTCACCACATTAGGAGAGAAAATCTTCAAGTGAATAGGCTCATCGCTGATCCCCTATAGGAAATACAATGACTAGCTTTGTTGAAATTGTTAGGGACGTAATGATGTGAAGGAGATCAATTTATGAGGTGCTAAATCATTACACTGCGATTGTCTTACCTTGTTAATACCGGAAATTCTTTCCGTTTCATTTTCGATTTCCTGCCTGATTTCACTGAAGTCTGGGTAGATCTGAAAAGACCAGCTTTGTTCATGACGCTTTTCTTCAATCAACAACACAGAAAACAGAATGTCATGAGTAGCAACACGTATCAATGTTTGAGATAAGTCATACCTTGTTTTTGGTGTGTAAGAACTTGCCCCATTCATCTCCTTCCACGCCTGTGGAATACAATAACACACGGTTTAGATACACATTTTCACCTAACCAAAATAAGGTAATGGAATACGGGAGAGCTATCAATAATATAATGTGTCCTACATGCCATTTAGCTGACACTTTTAGCCAAAGCAGCTTACAGTCATGCGTGCATACATTTGACATATGGGCAGCCCCAGTGGGAATCGAACCCACAACTCTTTGCTTTGCAAGTACAATGCTCTTCCAACTGAACCACACAGGATCACAATCATAGATTAGAATACTATATTAATAGCATCTCTATGATCACAATCATCTAAGGAATAACCCTAGATAGACTACATGTTCAGGTGTGGACGGTCTGTTCTACAGGTCTCTAATAACGGTCAAGGGAGGCAGGTATACATTGTTATGCGTTTGTCCACGTTATGGGGTCTGCAGTCAGAGTAAGAGGAAGTTTCAGCTCCTATTTTCAACAATGTGGTTACTGCAAAAAAACAGCTCCCCCTGGGTTTAACATGATACAGTAGCAAGCGTGTGATCTTCTGAGTTTCACGACTTGCTGAAGTATGAAATGGTACAATTGGTCTGAACCACATGGGTGGCAGGTCAAAAACAATGACACAAAGTGGGCTGAAAATACAGAATGGGGAATCACGCACACGCACACACACACACACGTACACACACACACGCACACGCACACGCACACGCACACACACGTACACACACACACACACACACACACACACACACACACACACACACACACACACACACACACACACACACACACACACACGGTTAGTGGTCAGTCAGTGTGCTCACATATGGTGGTGTTCCATCCCAGGTAGGACTACGTACCATTCTCATCTTTCATTTTTCTGCCATCTCCAGGATCCACATGGACTAGCTGTAGGATGAGTGGCCGGCGGGTCACTACACCTGTCCCACGGGGCAGCATGTCCTTGCCAACCAGGCTCTCCAACACAGAGCTCTTCCCACTGCTCTGGAGACAGGCATCACATTATGTCACATCATGGAGTTGGGTTAACAGCTGTCACATAAGGACAGATCTGAGAACAGCAGTGTTACAAAATAATATGGCACATAAGGTGGTGATGACCTGACTTTAGGAGAACTGATAATGAAGATGATCTAAAAAAAAATGTCCTACAGTAATTGACAGGTGTTCCTCATAATGGCTGCTGCCAAAAAGCAGGCTTTGCCTGGGTCAAATTGAACATTCCAGCTGTCTGTTAACACATGCACACCAATAATAGCCACCCAACTGACTCGTGCACAAGCAGAATAGAAAGAGGTGTATTTTTAACTGCACCACGCTCCAGTTCAATGGCTCATTTTCTGCAATTCTGATGTTTTGCCCGAACATAATGAAAACCTCGAACACAAAATAGCTGGATAGATAGCAACGCATGTAGCTAGCTATGTAGCTATCTTTCAGGGTCATGTGAAGAGCCAAGCAGCATAGCCCTATTTTGACAACTAAGGGGAAGGATTTCACCTGGGTTCCAACGACTGCTATCTGCGGCAGCTGTATTATGTCTGCGCCCACCGTATTGAAGACATCTTGAAGCTTGTTTATAACGGGGATTAGAGACTCCATGTTCAAGCTAAATTGACACCTTTCTAGAGAGATAAAATAATGGAACAGCTATCCACCAGCTCTGTTAAAAGTCATTCAATGTCCCACAGACAGCATTGAAATAAGCCATTCCCACCAGTCTGCGACTGCGTTGTGTATTGTAGGGACTTGTAGTCTTCCAGATGCCAAACGCTGCTAGAATTTTATAAATATGACTCCATTTCCCAGAATAGGGCTGCTGCTCAAAAACGTTTGTTTTTCTATGGACGTGTAAGATTAAGATTACTTTACTGGTCAATTGCACACAAGCTCCAACCCGAAATTTGACTTGAGCTTTTAACCCAACCCCTCCAAAACACACACTGGGCACCCAGGGAGTTCTTGCGGGGGCTTACGTGCCTTGCTCAAGGGCACAACGGCAGGCAATAGTATATATGATTTGATACCATCAACACCCCAGTCGCCAGCTCACTTCAAGACAGATTTTTCCTGTCAGAACCGGACTCAAACTGGCAACCCGCTGGTTGCTGGCTCACCTCTCAAATCGCTAGGCTAAAAATAGTAGCTACATTATAGTGGCAGGCGAAAATATAGTGTTTTGTAAACCTATTCTGAGATTTACACAAATTGATCAAATGTCAGAGCATGAATAGAATAGACACACATTTTGAAGATACTACAGTAATCTCAACCCCTGAATTTAGAGAATAGAATGTGATAGAACATGATAGCATAGAATGATAGAAATTGTAGAAATACATTTGTCTGCAGGGACCTTGAGTAAATTTATTTTTTATTTCCAAACAAGTACCACTCCGCATTCTTTCAATATTTAAAAATAGATCATCCTTAGGATTAACAAAGTGCAGACAGCATTCAATAACTGAACATTGGTTTCACACAAAATTATAAATCAGGCAGCAAAGTCAGAGACAACAGAACAAAGGTGCCAACTGCAAATATTGCACATAATAAAAATGGCAGAGGCACACTTTTCAGAAAAAAAAACTAGAGGTAACAGTTGATAATGGTGTATAGCCTGCCGAACTACACATTTATAGTTAGGTTCTCTTCAACTTCACGGTGAGATTCAACTCAAGTGATAGCAACTTAACACACTGGGGGGAGGCATAATAAGTCCCCAATCAAATGCAAAAGCTCTAAAATTACAAGGCATAAGCCATATAAAATGTGCTATAACACTGACTTTCTTTCACGATATTGGAAGAACTCTTTCTGAAAGACAGAATTACTTTGGTTTTGCTTAGCCATTTCAAATGTTCCAGAATGAAAATAAAAGAAAGCGTGATATTTTTCTCTTCTCCCAACTCAATACAGTTGCTGCTCTCAAAGATGGAAGCCAAGAGAGAACCTGAGAAATGGGAGAGTCGGTGCTTGTCATACATAGCATGATGTAAACAAAGTCAATTTAAAATCTGAATGGAGGCATTGTAGCATGCAATGATATCCATAAGTAAAAACCTAATACATAAGCCCAGCTAAATTATATCCAAAATGAGTGAAAGGTATTGCTTGAGAACAGTTTGTTTTATGACCCATAGGCATCAACATATTTATAGCATATTTTCTTTGTCCAAAACCATGTTCCAAAGTGCTAAATTAAAAGTAATTACAAAATAACCACAAAAGCTAAACCCATACCCCGTGAGTAGTGGGATGTGTTTCTGGCAGAGATCAATCAAGAACAGTCTGTGTATGTGGTGACCATGTTCCCTCTGCGCTGTGTCACTGTCCTGCAGTGTTGTTTTGCCGAGCCCTGGAACCGGCTGTCCGCCCCGCCTGTGTGTCCATTAAACGAGAACATCTTCTCCATGTCCTCAAACACGTCATCAAAGAGTTCTCCACCAAAGGAGCCCTGGAAGTGTCTCTTGTGCCTGTTCTGGGCCTTCTGATGGGCCTGTTGGTGGGCCTGGAAGTGGCTGTTGAAGGCCCTCTTGTGATGGGAGTGCTGGTTATGACCGAACAGGTCAGAGTCTCTGAACAGGTCATCAAAGTTGAAGTTAAAGTTCTGGTGGAAGTGCTGTCCACTCCTCCCACCTCCTGTGCCTGGCTCACCAGGGGAGGGGCCATGTCCAAACTGGTCATACTCCAGTCTCCTCTTATCGTCTGATAACGTCTCGTAGGCTGGGCAAAGGAAAGGAAACATAAGTCTCTTGGTGGTGTCCAGACATAAGAAAAACAACAAATGCTTTAACGTGGAAAAACTTCATAACTGACTGTAATGGGAATATTAAGATCAATAAAGTTCATATTCAGTTTAGAGTGATTCACTCAATGTTAAGCATTTTCCCTTTCTGTATTTACACATGATTTCCAGTGTTCTGTTTGTGACACTTTGGTTGATGGTCACTGGACTCGACGCTGAATGTTATGGAGTAAACTCATATCTGTGTATAGTGATTGATGCTAGACTGGAGGTACAAGGACTGAGAACACAGATTATTATTGTATTGAATTGTCTGTGAACACTGATTCTGTAGCAGCTGACAAAGTCATTGGCCTTTTGTTTTGACTTTCTACAAGCCACTCGGGCTGTTGTTCGCAGTACATTTAGCGTTGCTGATCAGGCTATTGGGCCTTTTCAGCAAAGACCAGTTAGACATTCTCTGCCCCTGTGCAGGATATTGTTATCACTGTTTGTAAACTTGTAATTAAGCCAGATAGATTTTTTTTATTGATATTATCAATGACTGCTCTCCTTGTTCACCTGAAAATGTCTATTACACTGACAAAATTAAAATATTGGAAAACATCTATTACTTGTTGAAATGTTTACAAAAGTATTAATACAACTACAGGATGAATAATTAACACTCCATCCAATACATTTGGTGTGGACTTGATGTAAAGGAGCCCTGATGTAACAGATGAGGGGAGTGCCCAGAAGTTGACAGGACTCACCCTCAGCTATTTCCCTGAACTTTGCCTCTGCGTCAGGACTCTTGTTTCGGTCAGGATGGTACTTCATGGCTAGCTTATGGAAGGCCTTCTTGATCTGGCGCTCAGAGGCATCTTTTGGCACACCTAGGATGTCATAGTAGTCCCTCTGTGCCAGTATGAACTCAGTTATCATGAGAATACATACTGCTAACATTAAGACGGACTGTGCTGTGGCCATATTTGGTGGTTAGCACTTGCCTCCCTGCCCAGGAAAGAGAGAGGTTTGACAGTTAGTTTACAGTTTGCTACTTACACAAGCAAATAATGTAAAATTGACAAAAGTATAACTATGTAAGCGTTTTTTTAACCTGTACTGTAGAAAGGAAGCATGGCAAATCTGTAAAACCTGCTGTGTGACATAGGCTTTTCTTTTTTTAAATCCCACTTTAGCTAGGGACATGATCTACAAATGTATTTACCCTAGTGAATAGATGGTTGAGTCAGCCACAGAATGATCCAACCATTTACATTGTATTTAAAGCAATTGATAAGGCAGTTTAAACCATTGAAGGTGGATGGGGGAGAGAAAAAGTGTCAGAACAACAAGTACATAGAGCCTGTGAAAACTATGACACACATTTCTGTTCTGTATGCAAATTCTAAGCTAAAAAAACATCACAAATAAATTGAGAACTTACCTTGAAAAGCACTAACAACAGCGGCTCTTCTATCAGACGATAATGGCACAGCTGATCCGTAGGTGACAAACGATAGCAGGTTGCATTCCCGAGCTGTAACACCACGACTCGCAATCTTATTGGTTAATTCCTTCACCGACTGACTCGAAACACCGCGATTGGCTGAAACTAGGGGCATGTGGATCTGTGTTGCATCCTTTCACTTCCGGTACACTCCAGTCCTGTTGGTGGCAGTAGGAAATGTGAAACCACAGCAGAAGAAAACAAAAAGAAACCGATTGCTACACTGTACAATAGCAGACTGGACTGTAAACAGATGATCTCAAGCGTCGCTGTTTAGGTATTAAAAACGTAAGTCCTTATCCGTTTGACCTCAATCTTGATTACATATTTGCATTTCCATATAGTGTTATCCAATGCCAAATGTATATTTAGTGAAAGAGAAGTATCAAGCTAGTGTATTCCATATGCATTACCTACCACCAGAGTGAGTCACTTGAGTTAAGTGCTGCACTGCTGGCCAGCAACAGAAGCAGACAGAAGACTGCTCCCAAGGATATTTATTGCAAACCAATAGCTATATTCTTCCTATCTAGAATCAGTACATGGAAAAAGTAAGCAAGGAAATCTCAATCTTTGTTGTATGTTGCTGCCTTTATTGGCAGAGTGTGATTCAGAGGGTGTTTACACCAGATAAAGGTTTCAGACCAGATTCCAAGGTTTGTTGGCTGTTTAACTAACAGTAAGGTCCCATGATGGGAAGTAGGTTAATGGTAACAAGCTTGTGACTTTATTATTTGGAAGAGGCTAACCAAGACCTTTGGTCACCTGTTTATGGCTTTATATCCTATACCTTTTACCAACGTTTACTAAAGTAAAAAATATCCACTTGGTCTCATAGGACTCTAAATCCCAGTTCTCTCTTTTCAGGCAAAGCTGTGTTTCTGACTTAGAGTTGTGTTTGCTGCTTGTCCTGTGATCTAGGCTGTACTGCTGGATAAACTACTGTGGTGCTGTTCCCTCGCTGAACCCCCTATCACTCCTGCCTCCTACTGCTGTTCCCTTGAAGGCCTCCACCCCCTCCTATCCCTCCTGGTGACCCCTGTGATGTCGTCCCCGTGCTGTGGCTTCCTGGCGCAGTACACCCACCATCACCTGGTCGCCTTCCTCCTCACCTTCTTTAGGTAAACTCAACTCCTGAACTCCCACCAGCCTTGTAGGGATCTGGTATAAGACCCTCTGAATGTTCAGAGTTCTCATTCCAGTTCTCTTTGGCCTAAATGCTCTCTACACAAGCACTTAAACCAGAGCACACATACGCATTTGATACGCAGGCTCACTTGTGCTCATATAGGCATACATCCTCCTGAAGTAAATACAGTACTAAGCCAGGGGCCCCAGCACATGCTAATGCCTGGACCGGAGCTACAGTACTCACAGTCCTATACAGCTCTCCACTGATTTATTTTATTTAAATGACATCATTGCTTCTTGGTCAGACTGGTTGTTATCAGACTAGGAGAAAGTGAACGTATCAGACAGTTGAGCAGAAAGAATCCGATTAACGCTGAATCTGTGCCTGTGTTGCTCACATTACCTCTCCTGACCTCCCTACTCTGAACCCTGACCTTTGACCCCACTCAGCTGTGCCAAAGATTTTGTGGCTGTGCTTTCCAGGCCCTGTCATCAGGAAGTGACGTGTAGCCTAGAGTTCTTATTACAGGTTATATAGTAGTTGTAAATGGGCTGAGTACTGACCTACACACCAGCTGCTTTAAACAGCTAAACACATCATTGGAAGGCCCTGGATGTTTCTGGTCCCTTGTTCTGCTAAGAATGTAACAGGGCTTTATTAAGTCTCCCCTCCCTCTCCCTCCAGCTATGTCCTCCTGCATGCCTCAAGGAAGACCTTCAGTAATGTGAAAGTGAGCATCTCAGCCCAGTGGACTCCCTCTGTGCAGAATGCCAGCTCTCCTGCCTTCTCACCCGGGGAGGTACGTACTCAGGAGGATGCGGATTCACTTCCTTGAATTATCCCCCCTTTTCACCTCATCTAAAAGATGGCCTCTGATATAATGACTTAATTCCTGGATGTCTGCTATTTTGCCTTAGTTTGCACTATTGGATTTGTTTAGTGATCTCTTCAGGTGCAGTCCTCAATATTTACTTTTTGTTTTGTGTAGTGGATGAGGAAGTGTTATCACGTGTGGAGCTACTGATGAGTACTGAAACAGACCATGAAGTACAGCTAATACTAATGGTCAAATGTTTAAATAAATCCCTTTATTCAGTTGCTCTGAAAATGTTTTTGTTTGATATGATATAATGTTTATTTATTGTGTTACTGTATGTATCTTTGATTGTCTATTCGGAATCTTCCTCCAGACATGGGAGAATAACCTGTTTGCAGACTCCGATGAAGCCACTCTGTTCCTGGGTGTCCTTGACACCATCTTCCTGTTTTCCTACGCCGTGGTGAGTGTCAGGGCCAGCTGGGGTCATGGGGTGGGGGTGGGGGGGCGTACTGGTAGTCTAGCAACAGTGAGTCAATGTAACCTAATCAGTCATGTCAGATTTACTTCTCTCTCCTGCCCCACACTGAAAGTTGACTGTGGTGTTAATTTGTGAATATTATCTTTAATTATCAACATGGAAACAAGCACACTGATGCCGTCTTCTCATATTCCCTATTCTGACCTCCCCACTCTGAACCCTGACCTTTGACCCCACTCAGCTGTGCTAAAGATTGTGTGGCTGTGCTTTCCAGGCCCTGTCATCAGGAAGTGACGTATAACCTAGAGTTCTTATTACAGGTTATAATCTTGAGGATATATGGTAGTTGTAAACAGGTTGAGTGCTGACCTGCAGTGGAGGGTTTGGCCGGGGTAGGCCGTCATTGTAAAATAAGAATTTGTTCTTTACTTACTTGCCTTACTTGCCAAGTTAAATATATATAATTTTTATAGTCATAGTTAAATAGTCAAAGCAGGAGGACAGAGTAAATATGCGTGTGTTGTTCAATATTCATGCAGGGCCTATATATGAGTGGAGTGATCGGAGACCGCATGAACCTCCGGTATGTCCTCTCCTTTGGTCTGTGTGGTTCAGCCATAGTGGTAAGTGGGGCATTGCTTTTTATATTTCACATACATCTACACAGTTGTTACATCAGATTTTTACAATAGGTACTTAGTTAAAACGTAGTTACTACAATAGTCATATATACTGCAGATTCTGCATTTTGATCCCATTCCATTTCATTGTGCTCTATTGATGACGTAATCCAATATAACCTTCTGTTTTTCCCTCCTTCACTTCCCAGGAGTTTGTGTTTGGTACCCTGACTGAGTGGCTGCAGTTCTATAACATCTACCTGTACTGTGGCCTTTGGGTACTGAACGGCCTACTGCAGTCTGCTGTCTGGCCCTGTGTGGTGGCAGTCATGGGGAACTGGTTCGGCAAGTCGGGGTGAGTAATCATGTCCCTCTCTCTCCCATGACACTAGTATACTCCAACACTGATCAATAGGGCTGGGAATTGCCAGGGACCTTACGATACGATATTATAACGATAAGATATTTATTGCGATTCCCACAATTCTATATATATTGTGATTCGATGTTCCAAACATATTGCTCACCATATGTCAGAGGGAGAGCCATGGGAAAACTAGTTTTGGTCAGTCAGGGAAATAAAAGTGTTGAAAACAAATGGACTCCCTAAAAATAAGATGGAGAACAAGCTATTAAAGGAAAAATACTGGAGTTTAGGTGCAGGTACAGAAAACTAGCCAATGCCGATCACTCACACAGATTGAGTTAGGCTCGCTGATGGTCAACAATCAGAAGTTGTCTTTACAAACAGCAGCCTTAAGGGATTGCTTTAACTGTGGGGTCGTTCCATATGATTTCAATCACTTTCTGACTACGCCCCTTTTGATTTGCCAGAAACCTGTCGTACATGTTTGCACATGGTGAAATTGGTCAGACAGTAACATTTTAGACCTGAATGCCAAAACATTTAGGAGATAGTTGACCCATTTTGCATAACTGTTTCGTTCCCCGGCAAGAAAACCAAAAATGTCAGGCAAACAGAAGGGGGAACTAACAGAGTCACTGACCAACAACCAAGATGAAACAGGTGGGGTTTTAGGAGAGGTTCTGAAAGACATGGGCGTGTCCACTGAAAGTTGACTAGCAACAAAAACTGTAACCTAAAGGGCACCAACTAAATTTGCCCAAGAAGAGGCAAACAACACAAAAAGCCACACTAAACTTAAAGACAGGAAGCAAAACGAAATCAGATAAGGGATTGTTTGTCTAGAAATCAAAATAGGGAGCGCCAACTAAAGGTGTTAACCCTCCACATCAATCAAGACAAGTGTCGCTCTTAAATAGCACCTGGCCAGGACAGGTAAGACACGGTCCCCTAACGTGGTGGAAACTAGCACAGGTGTAACACATACTGACTAACGAGATGACACCAATCCGTGCGCCCTACGTGCTAACAAGCTATACGTGCTAAAGTCCAACCTCAAAACATAGATGGAAAAACAAAACCTGTAACAATACCCCACCCTACCATGGGACGTCCATGTCTTTATCTCTGATAAAGATAAACGGTTGAGTTTGGTATAATTTAAAAGTTTACAAATGGGGTTGTCAATCTATTCTATGATTTATTTATTTTTAAACATTTTTAATCAAATAAAATCAAATGTAAGCATTAACGCCAATTATCTAAAAACACGTGAACTCAGATTTGACTCATTTTCACAAATGTTGTAGCTTAGACCCTATTTGAAATCATCTAAGATCTTATTTTACATCGAAGGGGTGCAGTCAGAAAGTGATTGAAATCATATGGACAGGAAGTGATGTGCTGATTTATTCTAATTGAGTATTGCGTTGAGTATGTTGTGTGTATAGTGCATGTTCTTTAGAGTGTTGTAACCGCTGTATGTCTCCTCCTCCCTCCAGGCGAGGTTTTGTGTTTGGCCTGTGGAGTGCCTGTGCCTCTGTTGGGAACATTCTGGGAGCTTTCCTGGCATCCAGTGTTCTCAAGTACGGATATGAGGTGAGTGCAGATGCACACAGATATACATATTACATATCTGCTCTGGGATCCACCTTTTTATAAGGTCTAGATGAAAAAGGGACATGTTGCATAGACAATACCTGGTATGGTCTAGTCAGTAAGTCTAGAAGAAAAGGTCACCACATTGCTGTCTCGAGAAAAGTGAATTTATGCGGTATTGTCTTTCTCTCAACCCCTTGCTACATAGTTAGCTATGTAGTCCGTCTGTGGTCCCAGGGAAGAAAACATGAAAGCACAGAGTATGAACAGCACAATTCCCAATACAAGGCACCTCAGTGTTATGCTGTGTTTCTGCAGTATGCCTTCCTGGTCACTTCAGTGCTGCAGTTTGCTGGTGGGGTGGTGGTGTTCTTTGGTCTGCTCACCTCCCCTAAAGAAGTGGGTGAGTATTGGGTGCTCAGTTTCCCTCATTGATCTGGTATTGTCTCCCTATCATTGTATCATACTGTACTTTTTTTCCACTTCAAGCTTCGGGTTCAATTAGTCGTGTGTACAGGATACGCATGGTATACACCGTCCAATGAAATGCTTACTTGCAGGATCCTTCTCAAAAATGCAACAAGAATAAGAAATTATACAAGATAAAAGATAAGAATACGAACATAAAGTAAATGGCTCAGTAGAATAGAATAATGTTTTTTTTTTTAATTGTGAGGATGTTGTAATACTGTATGTGGAATATGATATAAAGCTCATATAGCTATGATGTACTGTGTGACTCTTTTGATGAAGAGTGTCGTTTGTCTGTCCCATCAGGTCTGTGTTTGGAGTCAGAGACAAGTCTGAGTCCAGTGGAGAGAGATGCAGACAGCCACAGGCCTCTGATGAGTGATGAAGAGGATGAGGAAGAGGAGGGGGAAGAGGAGGGATCGGAGGAGGTGTGTGACGGAGGGTACTACACCATCCAGCAGGGGGATGAGGAAACACCCAAAGCCATCGGATTCTGCCAGGCCTTCTGCCTGCCCGGGGTGCTGCCTGTGAGTGGGATATTACTAGAGCTCTCTGTGTGTCTCTGTGTCCCTCTTTCTCGTGGTCCCTCTAACTCTGGCTAGCTGTCACCCACTCACTCTCTCGCACTCACCCTGCTATCTCCCTCTTTCATTCACCCCTCCCCATCTATATCAATATCTATATCTATTTCTATATCTCTATCATCTTATCATCCTCCCTGCTTCTCTGCTATCTGCCCCTCCCTGTTTAAGCGTTTTCATTCTGTCTCTGTTCTTTAGCTGACAGTTTTGTTTAGGCAGTGTGGGGGGTGAAGACGTCACTAGTTGCGTTAGTCTCTTTCTCTCAACTTCTCCTCCCAGAACCAATAAAGCAAGTATTGTATTATGGAGCATCTGACGATATGAAGATTTTAGTTCTGGCTTTCTGTGATGACTCTCTCAGTAACTGGTGACTGTCATCCTCTCTCCCCAGTATTCTCTGGCGTACGCGTGTCTGAAGCTGGTGAACTACTCCTTCTTCTTCTGGTTGCCCTTCTACCTGAGCAGGAACTTTGGCTGGAAGGAGGCCCAAGCCGACAGGCTCTCTGTGTGGTACGACGTGGGAGGCATCATAGGTGAGTTTTCCGGCCCAAGCCTAGTTAACGCTGGCTGTATTGACTGGTTAATATGAATGACATTGGCATTGTTGTTGTTGACTGCGGTTTAGCTGTGGTAACATCCTAGCTAACTATGCAGAGTCATTTATCTATGCTGTCTGAAGGGATCTACGTAGTCTACGCAAATGGAGCCGATTGAGGTCCGTTGGCATCGCTCTCTAACGTAGTTCCACGTACATTTGTGCGACTGAGTTTTTGGAACGCGACGCAAACGGACCTCCGTCTGCTCTGTTTGCGTGGACTGTGTAGAGCCCTTAAGACGGGACCGCAAATTGTGTATTAATCTTCTGCTCTCTGTCTGTCTCTCTCTCTCTCTCTCTCTCTCTCTCTCTCTCTCTCTCTCTCTCTCTCTCACTCACTCACTCACTCACTCACTCACTCACTCACTCACTCACTCACTCACTCACTCACTCACTCACTCACTCACTCACTCACTCACTCACTCACTCACTCACTCACTCACCACTCACAGGTGGTACGATCCAGGGCCTGATCTCAGACTGCATGGGGAAGAGAGCTCCAGTGTTAGCCGTCAGTCTGCTGCTGGCTATGGGAGCCCTGGTGGGGTACAGTCGTGAGTACTGTTCCTTTTTTCATCCACCTTCCTCCTTTTTCTAGCCCAAAACATCACTATATTACTCAGGCCAACATTCAATTTCAATGTGATCCCATTTATTTAATAAATAGTATTCCCATTTTTTATTTATTTTTTAGGTCAGAGAGAAAAAATGGAAATTGTTCATTATTGTGTTATGTCAATTCTAGACCACCAAGGGGAGCCCTTGATGGGGGGGGGGGAATTAAGAACCATATGTCTCATACAGAATCCACAAAAAAACATGTGAATTAACCCTGTGTTGTCCCCCCCTCAGACTCCCCTCCGGACCAGGTGGTGAATGCAGCTCTCCTGGCCACCACAGGTTTCTTCATAGGAGGGCCATCCAACATGATCAGCTCAGCCATCTCTGCAGACCTGGGGCGACAGGAGGCCCTCAGGGGCAGTCAGGAGGCTCTGGCTACCGTCACCGGCATAGTGGACGGGACTGGGAGTATTGGAGCTGCAGCGGGACAGGTAACACACACTAGAGATTGAGAAAGTACACGCACGCACGCACGCACATACATACATACATACGTACACACATAAATATGTGCTTTCCATTGATTTAATGTTGAGTATTTTACCTTGTCTTTTAGTACTTGGTATCGCTGATCGAGAGCAAACTGGGCTGGATGTGTGTGTTCTACTTCTTCATAGTCATGGTAAGATCATCTGTCTAATCCATAATGTGAGACAATGTTCATGTATTCCGTTAATTAGTCACTTATTCTCCTCAGGAGCATCTTACATAAGACACTGTGTTGTCGCTGTTTGTGACATATTTGGTCCTGTTGTGATTGCCTCACAGACGGGGGGCAGCATAGTCTTCATCTTGCCGCTGATCGTGACTGAGACTCGGGCCATGTGGAGGGACAGACAGGCAAGGACACACCGGCTGTGAAGCCTTCCTCACGGGGGCCATGTTTGTTCCTACTCCTTCCCTATTGGGCCTACTAGCTGTCAGTCAATCAGATTATGTCCACTGATCACTACTGTAGATATATGTACAACATGTCTATGAATGTGTGTGTCCAGTCTATGTATATATTTGGTCTGAAACACGTTTTTTAAAGATTACTTCAGCGCCTTTTACAAGTGGGGGCAGGGCCCTCTCAATGTTTGTGGCCTGAGATAGGAAGTTCCAAGCAGCTGTCAATGATTCAAATTCCTTTACCTGTTTACTGAAGTGTATAATGATTACTTGTATAGAATGATTGGATCTGCTCATTTGCTTAGTAGAGATCAGATTTCAAAGGCACGCAAAACACACACTCACTGAAGTCTGCCACTCACTCTTAGAATCTCACAGTCACACATCCGCATGGTGGATTTTCAGTCATTGCCTGTAGCACATACATGTAGTCAGTGACCACGTTTACATGCACACAGTATTCTGGACAGTAGCTCATTCATATGGGTTAATTAAATAGTAACTGAAATATGGCCTACAACCTCACACATGTAGCATAATATAATGTTAACTCGTGCAGAATTATGCATTTTTTGCAGTAAAATTAGGCAACAAATGTTAATTTTGTCTCGGGAACAGGAGTGGATAAATATTAATTATTTATTTCAGCATCTCTTGAGAAAATGCGTGTGTAATGTATCATAAACCTATTTAATCGTTTTCTCATCTTTTAATTGAATTAAAACAGGTCAAACTGATGACATTTGGACATTTTGCACATACCTATCGTTCCATTGTTTTTGGAATCTTTCCACTGTTCTCCCGGTCGCTAAACGAAACAGACAACTTTTACCGGTTTTAGCTAGATTACTACTGCGTTCATTCTATCGATGATAGACATTATTCTGGTGAGCACTACTTTATTTGGTCTTCTGGGACAAGTTATGACAGAAGAGAAGCTGCATGAATCTAACAATAGTTGGCAAACAAATGGCCTACTAATTGTCAGAAATTATAAACAGAAAGTGTCTAAATTAAGGGTGAAATTAGCCAGTAGGCTACACGGTCCAATACGGAGCATCAGTAAAACTTTTTCGGGTTATTGTAAACGGGATATGATGTTTACGTGTGTCAACTCACTTGAGTACCCCGAATAATAAGGGAATATTGGTGTGCATTTAAACGTGGTCAGTGTAAAAAGTACGTTTGCCGATAAAGTTTTTAAGCAGCTTTGTAAGTCATAAAGGTCAGTAAACATTAACTGCACGCCTCTGAAATATTGTATTTATTTAAAGAACAGTAAGATTACATCAATGTAAAAAAAAAATCGTCTTATCAAAATGAGGTAAAAGTATACTGATTTTATTTACTGTAGGTACATAAATTAAAACGGTACAAGTAGTTATCCTGGTTGGACTGGGATCAGTTGCTAAATTACTGTAGTGGTTTTAACCAAGGTCACAAGTGCATTTCAGCTGGTCCAGGACCTGCTAAACTTGATGAAATGGAATGTGTATTTAATTGTAACATTATCGAATGTATGTTCTTAATCTGTGATGAATGTTAGTTTTTTTTCTCTCCATATGTGCACTTTAAATTAATATTTTAATGAGCCTATGTGATGTTTGTTTTGTTTTTTCAAGAAAAGAAAATAGACTTTTTCTAAACTGTTGACTCCTATATTTTATTCTTCACAAGGGAATTTACTATATATGTTTGGGAAACCACCTCAATGAATTTGAACTTCAATGATCTAAACTGTATTCACACAACTTACTTCTTTGTTTAAATCTCATAAAGCAATGAAACCAGCATTTAGAAACCTTGAATTAGCATACTTGTATTTATTTTCACATATAAAATGGACACAAATTAAGAGGATCTGTTCAGAAGGACTTTCGCGGTAAATTACTAATGGGATAGACACCATTGTAGAGCAGTAGAGGATACATTCTGCTCATCCTGTTACAGACGTGTTATGTCACTTCAGATCCACCAGGAGGAGCCTTTAAGGCAAAAATAATACCATCAAAATATGTGTAGTATTAGTAGGCTTAATTTTTATTTAACTAGGCAAGTCAGTTAAGAACAAACTCTCATTTACAATGACGGCCTAGGAACAGCGAGTTAATTGCCTTGTTCAGGGGCAGAACGACATATTTGTACTTTTTTCAGCTCAGGGATTTGATCAAGCAACCGTTACTGGCCTGACGCTCTAACCACTAGGCTACCTGTCGCCCCTAATATATAATTAGTAGGTTTAATATAATTAGTAGACTTTGACTATGTGTAGAATTAGTAGGCCTACTAGATTTTCCAGCTGTTGACACTGAAGATCATATTAATGTACAAGGAGGTAGTAAATTATGGATGAAGACGAGTCTAAACAAACAATACTTTAGTATATTTCTATCATTTATTTACACATTTAATCATCTGAAACATACTGTAACAAATTAACATCAAAGTCAACAGTGCACCAAAAACCGGTCATTGAATCCTCATTGAAATGTGTCATTTTATTTTCAAACTATTACCAAACCGAATCAAAGCTAATAGTCTGTTCCCATGTAATTACATTGTAATACACTTTGCATACATTAACCATTATTCTATCAAAAACCTATGTTATCCATTCATGCATAAAAGGCATGCAATACTATGTTTTGATATAACTGGGATACTGTGGGCCAGGGGGATGCAGGATTGAGCAGCCCAGTAGCTGTATACAGATCTATGATCATTAACGTATCACAGTTCGCTTGCCAAGGGAATTCTGGGAAAACCAGTACAGTCAGTAATATTACGGCTGAGTATTACCTTGTTTTAACACTGTTGTAATACCAAGAAAGCACCGAATATCTATTTATCATTTTGTGTCCGACCCAAACTACGATAGCCCATATAGTCTGTGTCCCAGTTCAGCAGTGAAGGTTTGTTTTTTTCTAAACACTTCCCCTTCCGTGAGAGTAGCTCTATAAAATCAGAAATATAGAATTATCTTGTCAATAATGTTTTAGTGCAAAGACAGTTCAACAATACACATAATCAATTAGTTTTACCGAAAGGGTATTTAGAATTATTTCCCTACAAAAACAAAATATATAGTTAAAAATAAGTTAACAGACTTTTAAAGATTTGTTTTGAACACGTTGAAAGACAGGCGCATGTAGACCAACATGCACATATAGACTCAAGTCCAAACACACACAAAACAACAACAAAAACACCATCAAATATTATTAAATAAAAATGGATCATCGATTCCATTTGTGAGGTGAAGTGTGTAAACGGAAATCAAGACGTTCTGTTGGCATGTCTTTCTACGTTGGCAAGTCAATAGGGCGGTGTTATAAGGACCTCTTTGGATCCAGACAAAAGCCCTCTAGAACACAGGCCACTCGTCTGGCTATAGAACCACTTTGATTCAGGGTCTCGGACATCATTCTGTTGCGGTCTATTAATAATAGACCCCCCCCCCTATCCTCCATTCTGTCTACTTCTGGGAAACCAGTCAAAGCAAGCCAGAGGGCTAGAGATAACAAAGCTCAGGACTCCCAGAGGACTTGAGTTTCCTCAGTCCTGCTTTGAGCTGGAATGGGCCTATCACTCTGACACACTGACTATTTTACCTGATGTGTAACTAAAGCCTATGGTCTGAACCCATTTTCCCACTGAACCAGCTATGAACAGTAATACAACACTATCTCCTGTAGTTTCCAACAAATATGTTGTAATTATTTGACCATTTTTATTTTGTATATCTTTTGTCAATTATTTTCACTTTTTTTTGTCAATCGCTCAATGAGGTAGGTAATCCAGATTATGGCTATTTGTTCAAACATGACACATTTTGGGAAATGCACTCCCTGTAGGACTGCTATTTTTGCCACTATTATTTACAGTATTGCGATGTGACTCTGGAGAATGAATGGTATAACGTTTGGAATGTAATACCAATGGATACATCTGTGATACTATATATTAATCACAGGTATATCTGAGATGTATATGTGAGATGCTTAAGGCATGTGGATGTCTATGGCTATGTCCCTTGTCTCAAGCCAACACTTACTGATGTCTCACAAATCCATTTTTGGTCAACTGCCTCAGTTGTCACAACAGTCTAGTATTTAGCACAGCAATGGAAATGTGTTACAGCTCAGCTCCTCATAAAAAAAATAATAATTTACTGACAGAACTTGGAATGTTCCGTATGCATTAAGGATCAATGTACTTTTGTGAACTACAACACCATTATAACTTCAACTCCAAATAATGTCAATGCTACATTACCTTCATACAGAAAAGAGTCGCGTTCAAAACCTAGAGGCTGCCATTATAAAAAGACAAGAGTAGAAAAGGATACATTGTAAAAAAATTTAAAAAAGGATTTAGCCAACAAAAGCCAACCATACAAGGTATATTCCGTTTCGTTACCAAAGTTTCCAAGAACCTGTTTTACTACCTTAATAAGATAAATGGGTCAAAATGAAGCGGGTTAAATAGATCATGGAAAGATTATGGGCTAAATAAAAACAGTTTTACATTTTATTCCGTTTTGTACTGAAGTTCTTGACGAATTCTACAGAGACGGTGGTGCCAACGGTGAAGTGTATGTCTGCCATAATAACAATATTTGAGCATGAACTTAAGCTAATTTAAGCTTGTTGCCTACTGACACCTTATATCACTCTGTAATAATACTCACACCAAGAAGCTGATGTGACGCTTTAGTATCTTGTTGTTAAGAATAAAACAATTAACGTCATAAAAAAACATATATTGAGAAGCATTATTACTCAATAAGATGTATCATTATCATAAAAGTCCCTACCGATGCAGCCATCGCCTGATAGCTTAAGTGCTGGAACTTCACCGTTGACCTTTGTACCCTAGGCTAATCATGGTCACGTTGCCAATTTGACCTGAGGTGACCCCGGGGCCTCTTATTCGAGTGGCTGATACTTTTACAGCCGTGGTGAAACTGAAGACTACACGTGGAGTGAGGTCAGGAGAAGTTGAACTCCTCTTATCAAAACTCTGAGAGAGGCAGTTGGAGAGCGGGCTGAGGTCGTTAGGGGTTAAGAAATACTATACCAAGGGTACTGTTGGAAGAAGTCTCTTACAACAGAGCCGTTTAGGTTTTTTCCTGATGAGTGTATTTGAACTATTTCACAGTATAATCTAAAGCTTAGACAATCATACAAGCTTAGGAAATATAGCTATATAAATATATATACAAACATATCCATCATTTCCACTCAGAGATATTTCACTCTGAGAGGACGTTAGTTAGCTTCCTTGCGTGGAAATCAACAGAGTTTGTCAGGAGTTTTTAAGACATTTTGTAGCTATGAGCTTTTTGACAGTCAGAGTCGCTACAGAAAGCTGCAGAGATTATAAATTCATCTTAATGAGGTGATTTCCAACCGAAGCATGCCCACTGAATGGTGCTCTTTCTTGGGATGCGTTTACTGCAGGGAGGACCGTTTGTGGTGCATGGCCCTCCTCTTCTTCACAACAAAGAATTCTGTGGATGACCGGCAGAGAGAGAGAGAGAACAGGTGTTAGTTCCCAGTCCCAGTAATGTAAGGGAAATAATATTTGCATCCCAAATGGCACCCTATTCCCTGTATAGTGCACTAATTTTGTCCAGGGCCCATAGGGTTAAAAGTAGTGCACTAGATATAGAGGATAGGGTGGAATATGGGACACACACAACAAGGCTTATAACTGGGAAACTGTTTGGGAAAATGGCATAGGTAACAACACAGTGTTGTTGTAAGGCCTAAAATACAGTGCTTTTGCAAGCACACTGGGGTATTCACTGCTGTCACTCAATGGTTATTAACAGGTTAACAGGTTAATAACAGGTTCATATGAAGTTCAAAACAACCTGTAAACTTCTATTATCTCTCTTTAAATGAAGACCTCAGGGCTTGTGGGAGTAATAATAATAAGAAAATACACAAATGTATTTATTTATATGATTTATTTATTATTATTATAACGATAGTCAAGTTAACCCCTGGACTCCAACATTGTGTAGGCTACTAACTCTCTATTGCCTTTTTTGTATGGTTTTTGTACCAAGCCCAATAGAAGGAAAAAAATAGGGGGGAAATTGCAGCACCTCTCCCGTTCATTGACACTGACCTGTTATGGCGGCTTGTCTCCGTTTGACTGCTCCTGCCTTCTGGCTGGCCACCATCTTCTCCGACCTCTGGATCCTATAGCTCTCCCTGGTGGTCACCTCCAGGTACTCCTCTCCATTGCTGGACGACCCTGGAGATGATGCCCGCGCCAGCCTGACATTCTCGCTCTCTGCCCTCCGCCCGGCGATGCCAATCACCGGCTTCTTTACCACACAGCTGTGGTAGAACGCCGGCACATCCTGGCACTTCATCTCCTCCCACTCCATGCTGGCGCTGTTGGTGGCCGGCCGGCCGGCGTTGAAGTCAAAGTCCCAGCGCTTGTTGGCCGACTCCACGGTCATACACAGGTGCCTCTGGAAGTCCTGTTGCAGCTGCTCGTGGTCCACAGGCCCAAACAGGTTCCTCCTCACCGGGCCCTGGGCCCTGCGCTTCAGCTCCTCCATACTCCCACAGACCAACATGGCCCCATCAGATGATAATGATGATGCCATCTCAATGTCCCTGAGAGAGAAAGGGAGAGGGTTAAAGGTGAGGTGTCTGTTTTTCTATGAGGTGTGGCCCAGGTCACTACAGGCCAACACACTAAACACACAGACAAGCCTGTTCTGTTCAGCGTTTGCCCTTTAGGGGCATCGTTGAATTTTATGTGATCAAACACACATGCCCTACCTCCCTCAAACTCAACTCTGGACCTTGAAGCCAGTTCCACTGCATTTTTTCATTGTTTCCCTCTAATCAGGGATTGATGTAGACCGTGGACACCAAGTGGGTGCAATTAATTATCAGGCTCCTGACCTTATAGGGTAAGAGTTGAGTACCCCTGCCCTACCTAACCCACTTAGTAGTTAACCATATGGTAAGAGACCCACACACTAAATAAATCTCTAACATCCATAGAATCAGAATAACACCTAAAGTATGTAAAAATGAACCTGCTCCACCTGCTCTGGTCTCTGCTCTGGCTGCCAGAGGTGAGAGGTCAGGAGGAAAGGTCACATGGTGCGGCCCGGGAAACGTATGGTGAATGTTTCACCTCATGTGAGAATGTTTTCTGTGCTCTTCTAGTCACCCCATGTAATTAAAGGTATACATTCTGAACTTCAGGAATGTTACACGTTTTTGTAGTTTACGAGTTACAACCGTCCAATACTAGCGTTTTAAATTAACACTTTCTTATTTTTAGTGACACGCAAACATTCTACACACCAAGGAAATCTAGGCCTCTCAGAGTAGGAGTGCTGATCTAGGATCTGTTTTGCCTTTTAGATCATAAGGAATATAATTATATGGACAGGTCCTAGATCAGCACTCCTACCCTGAGACTCTGTGAATACAGGCCCTGATTAGCTTTTTCTTTTAAATTAATATATTAATAGGTTCAAAATCACATAATTCCCCACAGCAATTAAATTTAAAAAATCAATAGCAAGTAAACCATTATACAGCTTCCAAAGTCTAGAAAATATTAATTAATATCCAATAGATCACATGTAACAGTCTGAATTGTTTTAATAAATACCTGTTAGGTTGGTCAGATTTTCCTTGCTGAGTCTATCCCTGGTATATAATGAGAACTTCCCTTCGCTGAATTTTTCTTATCAAAGTTAGAAACATCTAGATCTTTTTTTCTTCTTATTTTGCCTCCTTGAAATACAGTTTTACCCGCCAGAGTGTATCAGTCAGTTACCCACTATCAGCATCAGTGAATGGGAAGGAACCACACTAAAAAAGGTGCGCCAGACAGGCAGTGAATCATTTCTACGCCTTTGTTTATCTAAAAAAAATCGTTACACGGTGGGATTGAGCAAACTTTACAGCGTCTGGGACACAACTACGTCTGCATTTAAATGCCAGCCCCCTCATACAAAGAAACATGCTTGTGTAACAGAAACCATTATTCCACATTGTGAACATTAGGTTTTATGCATCAGATGGACAACCTTTTCAGACGTTCATCTATAAAGAAAATGCAAAGAAACAGCCAAATTGAAAATAAAAGGCATATAAAAAATATTTTTTTTAATGTATGAATTAACCAGGTAAAATAAGTTTTTTTGGGTCTTGTACTTTGAGAGACGCATGCACTATGCTGGGTTTCTTGGATGACAACTGCCGGGTTGCTTGGCTGACTCAACTGCTGGGTGGCTTGGCTGACTCAACTGCTGGATGGCTTGGCTGATTCAACTGCTGGGTTGCTTGGCTGACTCAACTGCTGGGTGGCTTGGCTGACTCAACTGCTGGGTTGCTTGGCTGACTCAACTGCTGGGTTGCTTGACTGATTCAACTGCTGGGTTGCTTGGCTGACTCAACTGCTGGGTGGCTTGGCTGATTCAACTGCTGGGTGGCTTGGCTGATTCAACTGCTGGGTTGCTTGGCTAATTCAACTGCTGGGTGGCTTGGCTGATTCAACTGCTGGGTTGCTTGGCTGATTCAACTGCTGGGTTGCTTGGCTGATTCAACTGCTGGGTTGCTTGGCTGATTCAACTGCTGGGTTGCTTGGCTGATTCAACTGCTGGGTTGCTTGGCTGATTCAACTGCTGGGTTGCTTGGCTGATTCAACTGCTGGGTTGCTTGGCTGATTCAACTGCTGGGTTGCTTGGCTGACTCAACTGCTGGGTTGTTGGATGACTCAACTGCTTGGTTTGACTCAACTGCTGGGTTGCTTGGCTGACTCAACTGCTGGGTTGTTGGATGACTCAACTGCTTGGTTTGACTCAACTTCTGGGTTGCTTGGTTTGACTCAACTGCTGGGTTGCAGGCATTCGGTCACTTAGTTGGGTTGTTTTCTTAAAAAATATCAAGGTTGGGTTGTTGATGCTGGGTTATTGATGCTGAGTTATTGAGATATGACCGAGCGGGTTAGATCAGAAGACTGGAAGCATAGCTTTAGTAGGGACCTAGCTTTCAGACACTTGGTGACCCGTGAGAGTAAATGTCATTCCGGTTAATCTGTTCTGTTGTATTGTTATTAGGAGTGTGAACTTTAACATGTTTATAATGAAATTGGGATCTTTAACATTAAGAAAAATCCCTAAATGAAAAACAAAGTTTTTCTGTTTTTTACCCTACAAAATGCAGTTATCACAAATCAATTTATTTTCCATGTTATGGACATCTAGACAATTAAGGCCTGGGGAAAGTTATGTATTTTAAGTCAAACCCGAGAGGAAGACGTTGGTGAATTTGCAAGGCATGCAAGACAAGACATTGCGAGATACAGATTACCAGGACATATACGCTCCTTTCTGCCTGCCCCCTCATTTCTCTCCCTCGTGCTCCGCTAAAATGGTGAGAGTTTGTGTTCACTCTTTGGTTTGTTGCGTGTAGAATATCGTAGCCTATTCATTCATGATAGGCCCTGCTTTACTGATGTTGCGAGACATTGCAAGTCAAGAAATTGCGAGATACAGCTTTTGATTGCCGATCAATAGGCCTAGTGCACAGTTCAGACTCTGTCTGCCTGGTGGCCAACCTGCCTATACTGTGCCCTCTCTCACCATCTGTCCCTCACTGGCTCGCTATGAAAGACACAAATGTTTGCATTTTCGTAAGTACGACAACTAATCAGTCTCCTCCATTCCAAAATGACAGAATCTTAGGAGTCAATCTTGCACTTAGAAATGGGAGTCAACGTGGAGGAAGTGGAGGAATCAATTGTTTTGGAGTCAACTCTCCACCCCTATGTCATCGTCGTTAAGATTCGGAAAAATGGCAGCAAAGTCCTGTATGGAAATACTTTAAGAAGTTAAATGAGAAGGAAATGCTAACTTGCAAAGTGGAATTGAGGGACAGTAATGGAGGTACAGGTGTAATGCTTAACCGTCTGAAAAGGACACACTGTGAGACTTCAAACCGTTGCTTGCAGCAGCACATCTCCATTGTGAATTCACGTTGAATTTTATGAATTTTTCTTTGCGTTTTAACGGAAAAGCGATTTAAAAAAATGGCTGTTTAAACGTTAAGAAATGTTTACCATTTGTCACATCACTAATTGTTAGCACATTTTAAGGTTGAACACTGAGCCTTTTATAGCGTTAATGAGTCCCTCAAGAGCCTATGTATATCCAAATGTTGGGATAGTTAGCACTTTGTCACAATATGTAAATAATCATATTACTCATTTTATATTAATGTATGTAATGTGCAAAAATATTCTAGGATCGTTTTATTTTGCACTGAACAAACTTAACATGATTAACAAGAATGACACTTAAGTCTCACGGGTGGCCAAAAGTAATTATCTTATAGCCACCTCCCTTATAGGCCACCCCTCCTGAAAAAAAAAAAAGTCGGTGGGTCAACACTGCATGAAAGTGAATAAAAAACAGGTTGATGCTAAATTAACCCATGTTGGGGGTAATCCCAACAACCCAAAATGTTGGGTTATTCAAGAAAGAATTCAGCATGTGTTCTGTTCAATATTTACCTAGTGCTGGGTTACCAAATAACACAAATTGGGTTGTTTTTAATCCAGCATTTATTTGAGTGTAAGAATCAGGGGCGAGAGCCAGGGAATTGAGGTCGACTCAATTGAGCATTGCGCAATGGCCTGTCAACTGTTTAAACAAATGTACAGACTTAAACTGGGAGTTTGTACATTATATTCGTTGCTCTCCAGCTATATATATTGAATATCTTATATAAAGCATAATCATAAAGGGAACAGTATGACTAATAGTAGGACTAAATAGGATATTGGTTAGGCCTACTATGCCAAAGATGCATATTCTCTACATTGCGTTCATGACGCAGTTTGATCAAATTCTTAGCCTGTTCCGTAAAGAAAAAACGTTTTACGTAAAATACTTTCATTAAAATAAGTCTTCTTTCCAATAACATATTTTCATGAAAATAAAAACATTATTCTAAACTAATATAAACTGCCATTCCCTCAACAGCAACAGCTCAACTCCTTGGAGTGAAAGTTGTTTGCTTCGAAAAAGTGGGCGCGGTAACTAGATCATTTACAACTCTCTGGAATCCCCAGACCCACATAAAACATTCTCAATCTCCGATCATAATTGTGCCCAACTTCTCCAAAAAGTCGATAAGAGGAGAAAAACTTTGAAACTACCACATTTTAAGAGTACAACACTCGATATCATTGCCAGATGTTAAAATAGATTCAAAGTAGCCTTATTTTGAACCAATACACAGAAGAAGTATAAATCACAGATGACGCAGTTACATTCGCATACTACATGAGATGTTGGTCAATGAGATGCAACATAAAGAAATACACATTGACAATAAAAAACCGAACAGCACAGATTTTCCTATGGTTTGACTCTGCAAAGTCTGAATAAGAATAATGCAAAACTTCTCAAATGTTGCCAATGTGACTTCTCTTACCATCAATGTGTCCAATGATGCACTCAAATCTGAAATACTGTTGCGAATTCCTGACGTTGTGGGTCAAAATTGACGCGCCTCGCCGAAGTATAGACTGATGCTCTTCACTGTCCACGATAAACTAATACCACTTTACAAGCTCCCAGTTATTGCGCTCTCTTGTCCCCTTATGTGACTTGTTTGTTCCTAGAAGGCAATGGGACGTCCTACCGCCACAGAAGATTTAATCACGTGATAATCACCGCAGAAGACTTAAACACGTCATAATCATCATAACAATCGGGTTTTGGGAGCTGGACCATTGAGCTGGACAATGCCCAAGGAAAACACCTTTATATATCAGTGATTCAATCAATTTTATCCAATGACACAAATAGTTGGTATAAGTGCGCATCCTGGCCTTGCATTCTTAATTAAATACATTATTAGAAAAAAAGATGCTATCTAAAACCGAAAAGGGTTCTTCGATGGTCCCCATATGAGAACCCTTTTGAGTTCCATGTAGAACCCTTTCCACAGAGGGTTCTACCTGGAACCCAAAAGGGTTCTTTCTACCCGGAACCAAAAAGGTTTATCCTATGGGGCCAGCCAAAGAACCGTTATGGAACACTTTTTTCAAGTGTAGGCTAATGTAAAATCTGGCATAAAAATAATCTTGGTATACTACTTCTTTTAAATCAACCAACACATTTTCTATTAGTTTTTCAATATATTTCCTACCTCGTTTTCATTATAAGAACGTTTTGAAGTTCGGTTGTAAGATTCGAACTGCGCGCAAAGATTTGTTGCACTGTTCTCTCTCTAGGTAAAATATCTTGACCCAGCTCTTTTGAATGTGACACATTCTTATGCTGGCATTGCGTCACGTTTCGCCTTGGCTCCGATCCAAGACCACAAGTCACGTTGAATTTCAACGTGAGCTAGTCAAACCTCTACTCCATTTTGTATTTTTTTCTCCCGCAGTTTAGCCTACGTTTCATTTAGGTACAGTCATCTCCCGCTCGAAAAGTTCTCAATGGGACTGGCTAGGCACAAAATGTTTTTTTGTTGCTTTGTGCCATTTTCAAATAGTTTGACATGTAGCTAATATTACTATTTAGGACAGTAGGTTACATATCAAGCATAAGGTCCATGTTAGTCTATTATGTTAGTATAGTTAGTCTATTGTGCTATCTATTAGTATTAGTCCGAATTAACATGAATTACTTATTCTAACTAACATTAATTACAATGTTAGTATAAATAAACTCATGTTTAATGAAAATGAATTAAAACATGTACAAAGCTTTATTAATACACTATTATATAAGCCATATATGGACAACAACAAGGCTGCATTTACACAGGCAGACGATTCTGATATTTTCTTCCCTAATTGGTCTTTTGACCAATCAAATCAGCTCTGAAAAAGAGCAGATTTGGGCTGCCTGTGTAAACTGCAGCCAAAGTGTCATGTTATTATTGATGATTTATGTCTTGTTATACCTTTAATTTATGTGTTTAGTCTCCTGGTCTTACACTCTCACATAGAGATAAATTATGTCAATAAGAGATGTTTGCTTAGGCTATACAAATTGTTAAACATTTCCAGTGAATGACTGAGTGAGGTGTCTGTTTCTCAAACTAGACACTAATGTACTTGTCCTCTTGCTCAGTTGCGCACTGGGGCCTCCCACTCCTCTTTCTATTCTGGTTAGGGACAGTTTGTACTGTTCTGTGAAGGGAGTAGTACACAGCATTGTACGAGATCTTCAGTTTCTTGGGAATCTCGCATGGGATAGCCTTCATTTCCCAGAACAAGAATAGACTGACGTGTTTCAGAAGAAAGTTCTTTGTTTCTGGACATTTTGAGACTGTAATTGAACCCACAAATGCTGATGCTCCAGATACTCAACTAGTCTAAAGAGGGCCAGTTTTATTGCTTCTTTAATCAGGACAACAGTTTTCATCCGTGTTAACGTAATTGAAAAAGGGTTTTCTAATGATCAATTAGCCTTTTAAAATGATAAACTTAGATTAGCTAACACAACGTGCCACTGGAACGCAGGAGTGAAAAAATCAGCCGTTTCCAGCTACAATAGTCATTTACAACATCAACAATATCTACACTGTATTTCTGATCAATCTGATGTTATTTTAATGGACAAAAAATCTGCTTTTCAAGGGACTGTCTAAGTGACCCCAAACTCTTAAATGGTAGTGTATATGGTATCACTATTAAAGTAATATCTCCTTCCTTGTATCTTTATTACATACCAGTGTATCCCCTTCCTCATAGGTCCTTTCTCCTCTTTCAGTTATTACATAGGTTCTGTCATACTTGCATGGCTGTGGGGTGACATCATAGGGACTGTTTGTTCAGGGGCCAACACCCAACACCACTCCTCAGTCTGAGCTGAGGTTGTTCCAGGTTTCCAGACCAACGGCTATTGCTATTTATACATCAGCTGATGTAAAGACATACAGCATCACTTTCCCACCGAATTGGATATTGGCGACCAAAACATGGCAACTAGAGGTCATTTTTGAACATTTGTCTCTGAACTCGATTGTACTGCATTGTACTCTGCTTAACTTAACATAGGCCTACTATATTCTCTGGCGCTTGGATGCCGACTTTTCTGGGAGTAGTATTATCATAACACATAGCTGGCCGACCAGCCCCCCCCCCGAGATGAGTTTAAAACACAGACAAGTATGATCTGTAGAGCTGGCAAGGATGTGTTTGAGATATAGTCTTTGGTTAGAGTGCATTTTGTTAGTTACACATGATCTAATAAGGGTTAGGCAGGATTCTTCCAGAAGAGAATGGCTGGGCGTCTCCATTTGATCCCAACTCAGTCATGGTGACGATTGTCTTATGACAGAGTAATGAGTTGACTCACTCACTGACTGTTCCCAATCTTGAGAACGTGCCCATGACAGTGTCCACGACTCTCTGAATTCAGCTGGTACCCTTTAAGAACAAATCAGTCTTTGCGCATGGCAGGGTTGGGCTCAATTAGAATTGAAGGCAGTCAATTCAGGAAACTGAAATGAAAATGAAAGGTTTGAAAAAGGGGCATCTATTTTTAATGGCTTCTTAATTAACTGAAAAGGAGAAGCTATCCATGTCAAAGGTTTTATCAATTTGAATTCAAATTCAATTTGAATTGAGCCCAACCCTGGTGCATAGCAGCTTGAATACATTGTAATGTTTGGATTATCATCAGCAGACAATGAAGCTCCTCAGTGTTTGTGGGAAATGTGTCCCTCCATTGTTTTCCCTTGACCCTGTCCTTATTTACTGTCTATCTATTGTTCTCCAGGCCAGTCTTTAATCCTCCTGTCTGTCTACAATAGAATTGAACCTTAATGTTTGTTGATTCTTCTGTTCACAACACAGTATTGCTAAGGGCAGCACATTTGTCTATTAGCACATTGACCCATGTTGTCTACAGAGTACAGGCCCTTTAGAAACACACACTTAGCACAACAATACCCTAACTGGCACAAAGTACAATGTATTATATGTTTGAGTAGGCCCTATTATGTATTGTATTGGATGATAATCATATAATTTAAAAATAGCTATTATTGGTTTGACATGTAAAATGTTTCAGAATAATCTCATAAATATGTGTTGGTCTTGTAAAAAAAACTACAGAAATCAGTAACTTTTGCGCTATCATTACAATACTATTCTACACTGAATCCTATTTGTCAAACTCAGGATGTGGAACAATTTTCTTAAAGGAAAAAAGGGAGAAATCTTGTCAATCGGCTTCTGGGTGTGAGGAAGCTCTGAAATGAAATACTTGCAGGCTTATATGCCCCAACATGGTAAATGTGCACATGTATCGTAGGAGGCACTGCAGAGGACACAGTTTCATTTCTACAGGAAGTCTATAGTAAGAGGAAGTAGAGAACCACATGGAGGAGGACCTCAGTTCACACGTGTAGGGGGTTTCATATGCCCTTCTGACAGAATTAACCAAGGCTCACAGATACTACAGAAAGTATACGTTTATACGCTCATGGAGACCATACAGTATGTCCCACATGCTAGTATCAGAAGCACATGGGGTTTCATTTGATGGTTGTCAGAAATGCAGGACACCCCATAATATTAAAATGCTATCTTAAAACGCATACTATTTTCAGGAAATTCTCAAGATTGTCCTATAAATGAGGACATTCACTGGCTTCGCTGGCTCCTGTGTGCTTCTGATAGTGATACCACATCATCAGACTTTGGCTGCAGGGAAAGAAGGGAGGCCGGCTGTCCGATTCCAATAGTGACATGTCTGCTGCTACCGTCGATTAATTGAAAATATAAGAGTACTACTACCACTCATTTTCTGTCTCCCCAAGGCTCAATATCATACTCCCTCAACATTCAGCCACGTAGGATATATTGCAACCCAAGCTGTGCAGAGCAATAATGGTACAGCAATAACAAGCAGCAAACCATGACACCCCCATACCTCCAACCTCCCCCTTGCTCCAGTAAAGGAGGTGAAAGGAGGTGCCAGTAGGGGAGTAGTAGTCCTCCAGCTGTAGGAGTTACAGGTGGGTGAGGAGGGGAGAGGGGGACTGAGGGGGTTCAATTTCATGGGGGGTGAGTGGGGATCGGTGGGGGTTCAGGGGGGTAGGTTGGAGAGGGAGAGAGTGCAGCAGCTGGATATTATCAGGGGGTGCACTGGGGGAGTTAAATTTCAGGGTGAACTGGTTTAAGATGAACTATGCCTGGAAAGGCCAGGCATGGTGTTTATTTTTTGGGGGGCGAGCAGGACTGTTTTTTGGGGGGCTGGCAGGACTGTCTTTTGGGGGGCTAGCAGGACTGTTTTTTGGGGGGGCTGGGAGGTTCTGTGGTGTAGAGTGCAGACTTTCAATTTCACTCTCTTCCTTTGGAGTGAGCTACAGTATGTCCTGTTGTGCGTGTATGTGTGTGCATGCTCGTGTGTGTATAGATACAGTATAGACATTTCTAGATACAGTATACAGTGGATTCAGAAAGTATTCAGACCCCTTGACTTTTTCCACATTTTGTGACATTACAGCCTTGTTCTAAAATGTATGGAAAAAAAGTTAAGCAATCTAGACACAATACCCCATAATGACAAAGCCAAAAAAGTTTTTTAGACCATTTTTTTAAAACATTTTTTTTTGTGCTAATTTATTAAACATAAATACCTTATTTACTTAAGTATTCAGACCCTTTGCTACGAGACTCGAAATTGAGCTCAGGTGCATCCTGTTTCCATTGATCATCCTTGAGATGTTTCTACAACTTGGTTGGAGTCCACGTGTGGTAAATACAATTGATTGGACATGATTTGGAAAGGCACACACCAGTCTTTATAAGGTCCCACTGTTCACAGTGCATGTCAGAGCAAAAACCAAGCCATGAGGTTGAAGGAATTGTCCATAGAGCTCCGAGACATGATTGTGTCGAGGCACAGATCTGGGGAAGGGTACCAAAAACTTTCTGCAGCATGGAAGGTCCCCAAGAACGCAGTGGCCTCCATCATTATTAAATGGAAGAAGTTTGGAACCACCAAGACTCTTCCTAGTGCTGGCCACAAGGCCAAACTGAGTAATCGGGGGAGAAGGTCATTGGTCAGGGAGGTGACCAAGAACCCGATGGTCATAATGACATGGCTTCACAGTACCTCTGTGGAGATGGGAGAATATTTCAGAAGGACAACCATCTCTGCAGCACTCCACCAATCAGGCCTTTATGGTAGAGTGGCCAGATGGAAGTCACACATGACAGCTCATTTGGAGTTTGCCAAAAATTACCTAAAGACTCTCAGACCATGAGAAACAAGATTCTCTGGTCTGATGAAACCAAGATTGAACTCTTTGGCCTGAATGCCAAGCTTCACATCTGGAGGAAACCTGGCACCATACCTACAGTGAAGCACGGTGGTGGCAGCATCATGCTGTGGGGATTTTCAGCGGCAAGGACTGGAAGACTCAAGTCTGTAATCGTTGCCAAAGGTGCTTTAACAAAGTACTGAGTAAAGGGTCTGAATACTTACGTACATGTTATATTTAAATTATTTTGGTTTTATACATTTGTAAGAGTGTCTAAAAACCTGCTTTTGCTTTGTCATTATGGGGTATTGTGTGTAGATTGATGAGGGGGGAAAAAACTATTTAATCAATTTTAGAATAAGGCTGTAACGTAACAAAATGTGGAAAAAGTCAAGGTCTGAATACTTTCCGAATGCACTGATGACAGGTGTGTGTGTCTGTATTTAGGGTACCGAGTCGTCTGTTATTTTCAGTGTGTCTGTGGTTTAAGGTGATGAGTTCCCTGCTCTTTGAAAGGCGTTTTTCCAGTAAATGTATTTGTGTCGGTGGGCCAAGGAGATAACTCTAGCCTTTGTGTTCTTCCCAACGTGTGTGTATGATGGGAAGTGACTCTCTAGCCCTGTCTTAATGACACCCTAAACCAATAGCCCATTTTCTACTTTACCTATGTAATCCAATATACTTAAAGTAAAGTTTTGGGCGAAATGTGTAAATTTCAGACCCAAATGCTCTCACGCATACTAGCCTTGAATAGCATGTCTGTTCATTGTCTTTTGGAGGTAAGGTGAAATGCTGTTATGATTCCTATGGTGTGTTTTTATCCTTATCTTCATCTGGACCCCATCTGGTTTACATCTGGTCACAGTGTATAGGGCCCAGGCCTGCGTGTGTATGTGTAAGCATGTGAGCGTAGGTGAGTGAGGTCGTGCGTGCAACTAGCAAGGACACTCTCTCCTCCAGCTGGATGGAGTTTGCTTGAACTGCTGGACAGCAGTGATGATGAGGCTTTATGGGTGAAAGCATGTGTCAAACTCATCCCACGGAGGGCCGGGTGTCGGCAGGTTTTCGCTCCTCCAATGCACTTGATTGATTCATTAAGATCACTAATTAGTAAAGAACTCTCCTGGTTGTCCAGGTCTGAATTGAAAGGGAAACCCCAAAAAAACAGTAGACACTAAGCCCTCCATGGATTGAGTTTGACACCCTTGGGTTAAAGTCAGAGAGAATACATCCAGATAACTGAGTATATTCTGTAAGGGGCAACATTAGGGAGAGGGGCAGAGAGACCCTGTGCTGGGGTCCGCTCAATTGTTAAAGGGAGGTAGGGTGCTGATGGTGACTGGGTCAAGTGGGCTCATCTCCACTCAAATAGCTCTGGTCTGGAGTGAGTCTGATCTTATGAACCTGACTGAAAGAGAGAGAGGGAGAGACAAAGCGAGAGAGAGAGAAGAGAGAAAGCGAAAGATTCTTCCCTTCACAGACTGAGCCCCTCCTGTCTCATGGCTCGGTTCACTGCTCGCTTCACCTTGCGTAGTCAAGGTCATTACATGAGGTTGTGTGTGTAGGACTCCACGGACCTACTCGCTGGAACAATGGGCCTTGAGCAGTGAGCAGGGTTGAGTAGGAGACGTCTGGCTATCTGCTCCAGAATAATGTTTAAATTACACCTCCGTTAAAGAGACCCTCCGTGAATTCTATTTCACTGGAGGGCTGACTGGGGATTCAAGATCAGGTAGGTCCTTGTGGGGTTGACCAATGGCATGTATGTGTGCACGTGTGTGCATACCTCTGTGGTTGCTTGTGTGTATTTACGTCTGGAAACTGTATGTGCTTGTTTGAGAGAGCTGTACAGGAAGCAGGGGCCAATTCTAAATCACCAAGTAGAGGTAGTGGACAGAAGTCGCTACTATGATGAGTGCTTTGGGAGTAGTGGTGTGTTACAGTGCTAATGCATTAGCAATCATCAACAAATAGCACATTTAAAAAAAAATGGGGTTTGGTAATAATAATCTTTGGTGACAAGTAAAGTAGAACAGACAGAGAAAAAGCAAACAAAGGATAAGTCATCATCAAGACAGTTTAAGTTTCATACTCTTGTATTTATCTTTGCTTTAGGGCAAGAGAGAACTGTTTAAGCCCTGAGGCTATGATTTAATTAGGGGTGTTTTCCGCCACACTAATCCCCAACAAGGGGACCCCACAGGGGTGCGTGCTCAGCCCCCTCCTGTTCACCCATGACTGCGTGGCAACGCAGGTCTCCAACTCAATTGGCAAGTTTTCTGACGACATAACAGTTGTAGGCCTGATTGTCAACAATGACGAGACCGCCTACAGGGAGGAGGTTGAGGGCCCTGGTGGAGTGGTGCCAGGAAATTAACAATTTTTATAAGAAAGTACTTTGTTTCTTGACATTTTGAGCCTGTAATCAAATCCACAAATGCTGATGCTCCGGATACTCAACTAGTCTAAAGAAGGCCAGTTTTATTGCTTCTTTAATCAGGACAACAGTTTTCAGCTGTGCTAACATAATTGCAAAAGGGTTTTCTAATGATCAATTAGCCTTTTAAAATGATAGACTTGGATTAGCTAACACAACATGCCATTGGAACACAGGAGTGATGGTTGCTGATAATTAGCCTCTGTATGTCTATGTAGATATTCCATTAAACATCAGCCGTTTCCAGCTACAATAGTCATTTACAACACTACACTGTGTTTCTGATCGATTTTTATTCATTTTAATGGACAAAAAAAAGGGCATTTCTAAGTGACCCCAAACTTTTGAACGGTAGACATTGCTCGTTCTGTAATTTCATAATTTCTTTCTTTTTAGATTTTTAGACTATGTGTGTATTGTCTTGTATTGCTAGGTAATACTACACTGTTGGCGCTAGAAACCCAAGCTTTTCGCTGCACCTGCGATAACATCTGCAAATCTGTGTACGCTAAACTTTGATTTGATTTCTAGGGTGCAGACCAGAGTTATGTTGTTTATCTTGCTGGAATCCTACAGGACATAACGTGGCACAAAGTCAAGGGTTCTCTTTCGCCTGACATTTCAACGATTTTAGAGTATGGCCCAATGACGTGTCAGCATATTCCTTGTTGTTTTGATCTAGACTGACTTTGGTTGATTTTAGTTGATTTTAGTTTTAGGATTATGTTGGAGATTAAATACCCTGTCCTCGAGATCTCCAGAACAAGTCCTCCTGAGACAATTTGTTTTGTCCTGGGAAATCTTCGATTGGCATTGAACCAACTGAACCAGCCTGCACTGAATTGTACTCTTTTACTGCCCCCAAGTGGTTGTAAAAGGGTACAACTTTGTTTGGAAAGTTAGAAAACGTCATATGTGAACTAGCTGCTACCAGCAGTGAACAGGCACTACCGTTACAACAAGTAGCTTTATCTCTATCCGCTGGACTCAATGCTTCACTGCATTTCCACCAAATGGAAGGGAGGGGCCCATTGACTCTATGTATGGTATAGGGAGGAACCCAGGACATTCTTGTTTTGTACCAAACCCTCTTGAAAATTGGGAACATATAGTTCTATTTGCTGTAGCATTCCTCGTCTGAATTAGCCTGTTTACACATTCCCTTGCTGTTGTCATGGAGCTGTCAATCTCTCAACTCATCATTTAGATGACACTTAAGAGGAGATTTAGATTGATGTGCTTTCACAGTAGGCTACATTGTCTTGACCCTTGTAAAACAAAATGGGGCCCAACCGCTCTCTGTGCCATGGTCACATTTGGACCAAGGTTACATCTTGCCAGGGGGCATCTGCAGCAAAACCCCATGGTAATCATAGATTTTCTTCTCTACGGGAGTGATAGCGTGATGCGTGCCGTGTCAATTTGCTCTGTTCAGACTGTATATGAACAGTGTATTCTACATATTTAAACCAGGCTTACCGGGCTGTCGGAAACAAATTGACACATTAAAAACAACCTTTTGTTTTTAATGTAATGCATACTAGTGTCAACTCTTAGAAACAAAACGCTATCTGTAACTTAAAAGGTTTCTTTGGCGGTCCACATAGGATAATCCTTTGAGGAACCCTCATTGGTTCCAGGTAGAACCCTTTTGGTTCCAAATAGAACCGTTTTGGGTTCCATGTAGAACCCTTTCCACATGAAACCCAAATTCTACCTGGAACCAAAAAAGGTTCTCCTATAGGGACAGCCAAAGAGCCCTTTTGTCACCCTTTTTATCTAAGAGTGCAAAATCATGTAAGCCTAAAGCTTTTCGTCAGTCTCGTTTGACAGCAGTCAATGACCTAAGCGTACTGTACGTACCTTATGGTACTTTGCATTGTGTGATCTCTATGCTCAAGTGAAGTCACATTCCATGACATGTTAGAACAGAACAAACGAGAAACTGTTTGCCTGATACCAGGGATAACTCCTCACGGCATGGCTACACCCATTCAGCCTGTACTCCTCCGTTTCGATAGGGGATGTTTTTGATGTAGTGTGTGGAGCAGGGGAAGAGGCTGCTATCTCCATGCCTGTGTCACCCCCCCAGTCAAAAATACCCCAGGTTCACTTTTCCAATTCCTGTTTTCTGTCGCTGCCATCATTTTTTTTCCATTGCCTTGTTCAGTCCCCTCTGGTGGATCTGTCAATAAGCCAGTCATGACAATGACACGTGGAATTTTTCATTACCTTGCCCCAGGGCACTATATAGTTCACTACCCATGCCTCTTTTCCACTCTTGTTCACACCCCTCTCTCTCTCTCTCTCTCTCTCGCTCCCTCTCTCTCGGATTCTCTCTATTTGTTCCTGTCCTGTTCAGACGAAGCCTGCTGTGTTCCCTAGCTGTCTGTACTGCTGTTTAGCGAGAAGTAGAGCTGTGTAGCATTGAGCAGGACAACGTGGTTGTCTAGGGCTGTGTGTAGGGCTGTATTCAGCCGGGCACAAGGGCTGTGTTGGGCTGGCAGAGGTAGGGCTCTCCCATGGCTTACCCTCAGTGCCCAGCCCCTGGGTCCTACACCATGGTCATCATCCCTCTCCGGAGCAGCCTCTACAGTCTTGACGCCCTACGCTTCTACCTATGGGTGAGACCTGTGTGTGTGTGTGTGTGTGTGTGTGTGTGTGTGTGTGTGTGTGTGTGTGTGTGTGTGTGTGTGTGTGTGTGTGTGTGTGTGTGTGTGTGTGTGTGTGTGTGTGTGTGTTGATACTTATCAGGGGCTTCAGTTTGACAGATTCATAGGTAAAATATGCTGGCGTGAGTGCACACCGTGTCTCTGACTGACTGACTTATTGCACCATACAGTATGTTCTGCATATTACCAAAGTGAGCGTATCAACACCGGAAGGCCGGCGTGTGCATTTCACATGGTCTTATTTCACATAGGATTATGTAGAGAACTGTAGCTGCGATTATAGAGAGCCAGTGTCTGTTCGACATGAAATGAGAGAGGGAGTTACAATGAGGCAATCAATTCCAAGCGTCATTGACACAAGCTATTGTATTGAGTTTGTATTGAGTAACACCAGCCAATAGTATCAAATCAAATGTATTTATATAGCCCTTCTTACATCAGCTGATATCTCAAAGTGCTGTACAGAAACCCAGCCTAAAACCCCAAACAGCAAGCAATGCAGGTGTAGAAGCATGGTGGCTAGGAAAAACTCCCTAAAAAGGCCATAACCTAGAAAGAAACCTAGAGAGGAACCAGGCCATGTGGGGTGGCCAGTCCTCTTCTGGCTGTGCCGGGTGGAGATAATAATAGAACATGGCCAAGATGTTCAAATGTTGATAAATGACCAGCATGGTCAAATAATAATAATCACAGGCAGAACAGTTGAAACTGAAGCAGCAGCACGGCCAGGTGGACTGGGGACAGCAAGGAGTCATCATGTCAGGTAGTCCTGAGGCATGGTCCTAGGTGTCAGGTCCTCCAAGAGAGAGAAAGAAAAAGAGAAAGAGAGAATTAGAGAGAGCATACTTAAATTCACACAGGACACCGGATAGGACAGGAGAAGTACTCCAGATATACCAAACTGACCCTAGCCCCCCGACACATAAACTAGTACACCCCAGGTTCTATCTGGAGCTTCATTACACACATAAGGCTACACTCTTACATTTTTGTCATTGCTTAAAATTACTCTATTCACTCCTTGTTTCATGAGGTAGTTCTAGTGTCATGGATACAGAAACTAAAACAAGAAGCTCCAGCGCTGAGGTCTGTTCAACGCTGGTCCGACCAATCTGATTCCACACTCCAAGACTGCTTCCATCACGTGGACTGGGATATGTTCCATATTGCGTCAGATGACAACATTGACGAATACGCTGATTCGGTGTGCGAGTTCATTAGAACGTGCGTTGAAGATGTCGTTCCCATAGCAACTATTAAGACATTCCCAAACCAGAAACCGTGGATTGATGGCAGCATTCGCGTAAAACTGAAAGCGTGAACCACTGCTTTTAATCAGGGCAAGGCGACTGGAAACATGACCGAATACAAACAGTGTAACTATTCCCTCCGCAAGGCAATCAAACAAGCTAAGCGTCAGTATAGAGACAAAGTAGAATCTCAATTCAACGGCTCAGACACAAGAGGTATGTGGCAGGGTTTACAGTCAATCACGGATTACAAAAAGAAAACCAGCACAGTCACGGACCAGGATGTCTTGCTCCCAGGCAGACTAAATAACTTTTTTGCCCGCTTTGAGGACAATACAGTGCCACTGACACTGCCCGCAACTAAAACAGACGGCATCCCCAGCCGCGCCCTCAGAGCATGCGCAGACCAGCTGGCTGGTGTGTTTACGGACATATTCAATCAATCCCTATCCCAGTCTGTTGTTCCCACATGCTTCAAGCGGGCCACCATTGTTCCTGTTCCCAAGAAAGCTAAGGTAACTGAGCTAAACGACTATCGCCCCATAGCACTCACTTCCGTCATCATGAAGTGCTTTGAGAGACTAGTCAAGGACCATATCACCTCCACCCTACCTGACACCCTAGACCCACTCCAATTTTCTTACCGCCCAAATAGGTCCACAGACGATGCAATCTCAACCACACTGCACTAACCCATCTGGACAAGAGGAATACCTATGTGAGAATGCTGTTCATCGACTACAGCTCGGCATTTAACACCATAGTGCCCTCCAAGCTCGTCATCAAGCTCGAGACCCTGGGTTTCGACCCCGCCCTGTGCAACTGGGTACTGGACTTAATGACGGGCCTCCCCCAGGTGGTGAGGGTAGGCAACAACATCTCCACCCTGCTGATCCTCAACACTGGGGCCCCACAAGGGTGCGTTCTGAGCCCTCTCCTGTACTCCCTGTTCACCCACGACTGCGTGGCCACACACGCCTCCAACTCAATCATCAAGTTTGCGGACGACACAACAGTGGTAGGCTTGATTACCAACAACGACGAGACGGCCTACAGGGAGGAGGTGAGGGCCCTCGGAGTGTGGTGTCAGGATAATAACCTCACACTCAACGTCAACAAAACTAAGGAGATGATTGTGGACTTCAGGAAACAGCAGAGGGAACACCCCCCTATCCACATCGATGGAACAGTAGTGGAGAGGGTAGTAAGTTTTAAGTTCCTCGGCATACACATCACAGATAAAACTGAATTGGTCCACCCACACAGACAGCATCGTGAAGAAGGCGCAGCAGCGCCTCTTCAAACTCAGGAGGCTGAAGAAATTTGGCTTGTCACCAAAAGCACTCACAAACTTCTACAGATGCACAATCTTCTACAGATGCACAATCTGTGCCGCCTGGTACGGCAACTGCTCCGCCCACAATCATAAGGCTCTCCAGAGGGTAGTAAGGTCTGCACAACGCATCCACGGGGGCAAACTACCTGCCCTCCAGGACACCTACACCGCCCGATGTCACAGGAAGGCCATAAAGATCATCAAGGACAACAACCACCCGAGCCACTGCCTGTTCACCCCGCTATCATCCAGAAGGCGAGGTCAGTACAGGTGCATCAAAGCTGGGACCGAGACACTGAAAAACAGCTTCTATCTCAAGGCCATCAGACTGTTAAACAGCCACCACTAACATTGAGTGGCTGCTGCCAACACACTGACTCAACTCCAGCCACTTTAATAATGGGAATTGATGGGAAATGATGTAAAATATATCACTAGCCACTTTAAACAATGCTACCTAATATAATGTTTACATACCCTACATTATTCATCTCATATGTATACGTATATACTGTACTCTATAACATCTACTGCATCCTTATGTAATACATGTATCACTAGCCACTTTAACTATGCCACTTTGTTTACATACTCATCTCATATGTATATACTGCACTCAATACCATCTACTGTATCTTGCCTATGCCGCTCTTTACCATCACTCATTCATATATCTTTATGTACATATTCTTTATCCCCTTACACTTGTGTCTATAAGGTAGTAGTTTTGGAATTGTTAGCTAGATTACTTGTTGGTTATACCTGCATTGTCGGAACTAGAAGCACAAGCATTTCGCTACACTCGCACTAACATCTGCTAACCATGTGTATGTGACAAATAAAATGTGATTTGATTTTGATGTTTAGTCTTCGAAAGGCAGAGGAGCAGGACTCCATTGCAAACAGCCACCCCGATGACAAATTCCCACATGTTTAGTCCAGCTCCTCACAGCTTCCTGGCAAAAGCCTCAAGATAGTATTGCAGTCGCACAGTAGTAGGTGACTCATCTACACTTTATTTCCATATCCAACACAACATACTTGTAGCTCTACCAACTTCCCTTTCCAACACAAATCTCCTATATGGAAAATAAAGCTAATTGAATTTGAATGTTGCCTAAATCTCACTTCTTGTTGTCTCAGATTAAGAGGCTAAAGAACTTGGAGAGGGAGCAGGACTCTCTGTGGACCGGGCTGCAGGTTCTGGAGCGAGCCCGACTATGGTACCGTCATAGACTGGATATCCACAGATCCAGGCAGGCTAACGTGCGCACCGGGGCTGGAGCTAGGGCAGAGGTGTGGGGAGGAGCGGTGAGTTACCCACAGGGAGACTGTAGATCTCCGGCACAACCCAAGGGGGACGCCAACCCAGACAGGAAGATCACGTCAGTGACTCAACCCACTCAAGTGACGCACCCCTCCTAGGGACGACATGGAAGAGCACCAGTAAGCCAGTGACTCAGTCCCTGTAATAAGGTTAGAGGCAGAGAATCTCAGTGGAGAGAGGGGAACAGGACAGGCAGAGACAGAAAGGAAGTTTCGTTGCTCCAGTGCCTTTCCGTTCACCTTCACACTCCTGGGCCAGACTACACTCAATCATATGACCCACTGAAGAGATGAGTCTTCAATAAAGACTTAAAAGTTGAGACCAAGTGCGTCTCTCACATGAGTAGACACACCATTCCATAAATATGGAGCTCTATAGGAGAAAGCCCTGCCTCCAGCTGTTTGCTTAGAAATTCTAGGGACAGTTTGGAGGCCTGCGTCTTGTGACCATAGCGTATGTGTAGGTATGTACGGCAGGACCAAATCGGAACGATAGGAAGGAGCAAGCCCATGTAATGCTTTGTAGGTTAGCAGTAAAACCTTAAAAATCAGCCCTTGCCTTAACAGGAATCCCATGTAGAGAGGCTAGCACTGGAGTAATATGATCAAATATTTTGGTTCTAGTCCAGATTCTAGCAGCCATGTTTAGCACTAACTGAAGTTTATTTAGTGCTTTATCCGGGTAGCCGGGAAGTAGAGCATTGCAGTAGTCTAACCTAGAAGTGACAAAAGCATGGATACATTTTTCTGCATAATTTTTTAACAGAAAGTTTCTGATTTTTGCAATGTTACGTAGATGGACAAAAGCTGTCTTGATATGTTTGTCAAAAGAGAGAGAGAGATAGTTTTGGCAAGTCAGTTAGGACATCTACTTCATTCATGACAAAAGTTATTTTTCCAACAATTGTTTACAGACAGATTATTTAACTTACAATTCGTTGTATCACATTTCCAGTGGGTCAGAAGTTTACACACACTAAGTTGACTGTGCATTTAAACAACTAGGAAAATTTCAGAAAATTATGTCATGGCTTTAGAAGCTTCTTATAGGCTGTCGCTCTGGATAAGAGCGTCTGCTAAATGACTTAAATGTAAATGTAAATTGGAGGCATACCTGTGGATGTATTTCAAGGCCTACCTTCAAACTCAGTGCCTCTTTGCTTGACATCATGGGAAAATCAAAAGAAATCAGCCAAGACCTCAGAAAAAAATTGTAGACCTCCACAGGTCTGGTTTCATCCTTGCGAGCAATTTCCAAACGCCTGAAGGTACCACGTTCATCTGTTCAAACAGTAGTATGCAGTATTAACACCATGGGACCATGTAACCATCATACCTCTCAGGAAGGAGACGCATTCTGTCTCCTAGAGATGAACGTAATTTGGTGCAAAAAGTGCAAATCAATCCCAGAACAACAGCAAAGGACCATGTGAAGATGCTGGAGGAAACAGGTACAAAAGTATCTATATCCACAGTAAAACAAGTCCTATATCGACATAACCTGAAAGGCCGCTCAGCAAGGAAGAAGCCAGTTCTCCAAAACCGCCATTAAAATGTCAAACAACAGTTTGCAATTGTACATGGGGGCAAAGATTGTACTTTTTGGAGAAATGTCCTCTGGTCTGATGAAACAAAAACCAAATTGTTTGGCCATAATGACCATTGTTATATTTGGAGGAAAAAAGGGGATGCTTGCAAGCCAAAGAACACCATCCTAACTGTGAAGCACGGAGGTGGCAGCATTATGTCGTGGGGGTACATTGCTGCAGGAGGGACTGGTGCACTTCACAAAATAGATGGCATCATGAGGAAAATTAGGAAAATGATTTGGATATATTGAAATAACATCTCAAGACATCAGTCAGGAAGTTAAATCTTGGTCGCAAATGGGTCTTCCAAATGGACAATGATCCCAAGCATACTTCCAAAGTTGTGGCAAAATGGCTTAAGGACAACAAAGTCAAGGTATTGGAGTGGCCATCATAAATCCCTGACCTCAATTGCATAGAACATTTGTGGGCAGAACTGATAAAGCATGTGCGGGCAAGGAGGCCTACAAACCTGACTCAGTTACACCAGCTCTGTCAGGGGGAATGGGCCACAATTCACCCAACTTATTGTGGGAAGCTTGTGGAAGCCTACCCAAAACATTTGACCCAAGTTAAACTATTTAAATGCAATGATAGCAAATACTAATTGAGTGTATGTAAACTTCTGACCCACAGTGAACGTGATGAAAGAAATAAAAGCTGAATAAAATCATTCTCTCTACTATTATTCTGACATTTCACATTCTTAAAATAAAGTGGCGATCCTAACTGACCTAAGACAGTGAATTTTTACTGGGATTAAATGTCAGGAACTTAAATGTATTTGGCTAAGGTGTACGTAAACGTCCGACTTCAACTGTATATGTCTTTACAAGCTAACAAGTGTTGTTAAACCGTACAGTCGATATTAAACGTATCCCTCTGTACAGGGGGTGTCATCGTGCCTCCTGCGGTCTCAGATCCAGAGGGTGAATGGATCTCTCGGTAGTCTGATGATTGAGCCCAACGTAACCAGCTGCCCCTCCTCTCCGAAGAGGGACGGGGTCGAGGTATCAGACAATGAGCTACGGTGGCAGAACACGGTACTGGTACAGGTGAGAGAGAACCCCTTTAGTATCTTTATTCTTGATCTCCAACCCTGGTCTTGGAGAGCTAACGGGTGTGCTGGCTTGTTTATTTCACAGCTGAGCACTAAAGCATCCTCCTTCAGTTCTTTTGATTCATGTGAGTGGGTAGATTAGGTCCATTTTTCCTATGTTTTCTTTTGGCAGGAGGTGAGCGAGAAGAATGTTCAAATCTCCCTGTTGGAGCTGGAGAGAGACCGCCTTTTGCAAGAGCTGAGTGTGCATCTTGGTGTGGAAGTGTAGTGGGCATCCTGACTGAGTTATTTGAGTTTGTACATTGCCATCAAGCCCATTTCACTTTTATCACACATGAGCGCACACAAGCGACTGAACACCACTTCATAACTCTTCAACTAAAGTTATTCCAATCTATGTCCGGATTTCATTGTCTCTCATCACTGTAAATATGCTTGTAAAATAATTATTCAATATACTGTATGTACAAAGACTGAGTGTGTTATTGTCTTGTTTTCTTCAGTCCTGTTGGCTGAATAACCAGGCTGACATGTAGGATTATCACCTCAGGCTCGTCCTCAAATTCCAAACCTATATGCAAATGCCAAGTGGTCTTAGCCTAATTATGTTTGTCTGTCATGTACCTACCGCCTGTGAAACACAGAGCAACACCAAACATCCCCAGAAGGGGGCGGTAGACCCTAGGCTATGGTGAAAAGTGAAGGTGAATTCAGCATGCATATGCTGCCGTTCAACATCTACAATCAGAACATAAGCAGAGACAAACTATAATATTTAGATGATTGTGAAGTTATATATATATATTTTTAAAGAGATTGAAAAGGTGTCTCCAAGTACACTGCAATCTGATACACCAACTCCTTGTGCAGTAGATTTGTCTCCGGGAAGTAGCTAGTACCCTGCCAGCACCTTGTACCCTCTCTGTCAACGTTCATCATAGTTCACATTTCCGCCCCAAGCCTGTGAGGTTTCTGTCGATACACGTTACCACTCCTCCGCTGGTGGTCCCGCACTGATGTTACCTCAGCTGATAAGACTTATCTATCCTCTCTATCACTGACACATGGCTGGCTCACACACACACACACACACACACACACACACACACACACACACACACACACACACACACACACACACACACACACACACACACACACACACACACACACACACACACACACACACACACACACACACACACACCTCACGAGGATAAAAACACTAAGGCAGCCATGCCCTGCACTCAGTCTATTTGCACAAACACGATCAGACTAAATATCATTCCCCTGTTCCATTCAGTATAGTGTGGCTGTATGCTGGCTTTTATGGGCTATCATGAACAGGAGCTTTGGGAATGTTACTTTGCGAATACTAGTGCAGCCTACTACATGGCAGCAGCCTTATTTATCTAACATTCTATTTCTTCCTTATGTTTTCTTCCTACTCCTGTTTTCATTGTTCGTGCTATCTTCTGGAGATGTGGACCAATCCTGGTGTGGGGATTTTCATCAGAGAGAATGGCGGTATCATTGTCCCCCAGAGAGTGTTTTGTCCTGTACCTATACTGGCCCAGTGTCTCTGCTCACTTGTTTGGCCCAGAGAAGTGATGTTGCCGCTGTTTGTCTTGTGTTTGGAATTATACATATCCCACCAAGGATTTATAGTAATCCCACACAGAGAGCGAGAGAGGCAGGGCACTGGGATGGACAGACCCAAGTACTGCACGTTTAGCGGGGCACATATCACGCGCTGTCGTTGGCCAAAGCTTTCAGATTATGACCACTGCCTGAAACTCGCATTTGAAAAGCAGCTATTGGACTGAGAGAGGAGGCTTTGCTCAGTCAGCGAGGCCAAGGAAAGTTGAATGCTACTGAATTGTCACATCAACACATCAAATACAGCATGTTGCACACACTGTATTTGTAAAGTGCACATTTCTTTGGCCCGAAACAATAATGATAAAATTGCATTCGTAAACGCAACCACGTACAGACCCTTTGTAACAAGACAAAAAGGAAACATCATTACGGAAGATGCTTTCAAATAAGTAGGTCCCTGTTCCCTCTCTACAGACCATCACTGAACCATCAAGAACAGGGTACCAGCACTCAGCTAATTATTGCTTCTAATTCACACTGCAGAGCCAAACAACCTTTTATTGAGGATGTCACGCTTCTATGACACTTGACAATCTTTCTTCCTTGCCAGCATGGTTCATTGACTTTCAACTCTGCTGGTCTCCCACTCAACCTATCCTGTACCCAACCTGTTGTGATGTCTTCTTCATCTTTTTTTCTGTGTTTTTCCTAGAGCTGTATTGATTTGTATCTATGGTTTTTCCTATGAAGGAGAATTAGGATATACGTGCACCCACTCCCCTGCAGGTCTGTAGTGGTGTGAAATGTAAACAGATACATAGTTTGGTGGCTTTTTAGTTTGCTGCGGGTTTTTAATGCATTCCACAGACTATTAGGATGGAGAACTTCCTGCACACCCTCAGATGGCACCCTCAGATGGTTACTAGCTTTGAAGTACTCAGGAAGTCTAATAGACTTCACTGGGGGTCTAAATTAATCTATAACATCTCCAAGATGTTTTTATCTCCAAGATGTATTACAGTAAAACAGTAGTGTTGTGTTTGCATCAACAAAGTCCTGTCTATTTTCTTTTCATGGCTGCCTGGCAATATCAGATAATGGATGTGTTTGTTTATGACAACTCGATAATGGTGTCCATTTTATTAACAAAGGGATACTGAAAATACTGTACATCCTATTGTAATACTTGTTGTAATACAGTGTCCCAAAAGGGCACCATACTGCCAAAGATTATGCTAAAATGTATTAAAAAGTGTCCAAAGTTTCAATCATCCACACATAATAAAGTGTAATAGATGTTAACCTATTAGTCAGAGTGTAGAGTGTAAACAGTCATGAGACACACATTTCCGATGGATACATCACTCCAGGCTCTCCTGTCCTCAAGGCATTGATGTTCGGGCCTACTCTCCCCTGGACCGAGTTCAAATGCTGAAAGGATGGATGACTCAAATCCACTTGCTTTCAGTCCATCACATCTGTGTCAAATAGCTAAGGATGAAATATTATTAATTCGCTCTAAAAAAAAAGTTTGGGGATCCCCCCCCAATCATTTTACTGGCACACTGAGTCACTGACACAACTGAAAATGTCATAAGGAATGTAGACCTACACAATTATATCTCTAGTGGCCTGTTTTCGAGTGTGATGAGATGACACTGTGCATGAACAAGGAAGTGCAAAGCACGTACTGTGCCTATGCAAAATATATTTGGGTTAAGGTCATTCTAAGCCTCACACTGGTTTACAAAGGCAAACCAAAATACCCTAATGCCTGGGGCTCCATGAGAGAAGCATTGTGCAACTTTTAACCTGATTTAGCATCTGATTGCAGGCTTTACAGAGTCCACGGTGTCCATTGTCAAAATGCACTGTCTTGTTGCTTTTTGTCAACATCAAGTAATCAAAATGTTCATTGAAATGAATGATGGAGTACACAGTTCATTCATATATAACTTTCATGTCATTTCTTTTTTGTTACCAAACTTCAACAAGGGTAGCATAAAGTGATAGGAAATACAGTTTATTCGTTTTACACAGTTCTAGAAACGTAACTCTCCACTGTCGCTGTTCTTTGACTCGCCGTCGCTGTAGCATTCTGTCATCTTTGGCACGGGCGCACGGCTGCGCATCTCTCCAGCTGACATTTCAACTATCCCACCACCACTGGACACGTTGACATCCAACATACTCTGCAAGTGTTTTATGTAGTATATTGCAGCACGCAGTGTCTCCACTTTGCTGAGTCTTTTGTCCTCGAACTCTTGGGGAAGATGCTCCCGGAGCCGTGCGTAACCCTCGTTTACACAGCGCACCCGCTGCCGTTCCCTTTCGTTCCTTTTTCGAATGAACGCTGGTTCGAATGAATAGTCATATACACCGATGTGCCTGTGGAATGGGAAATATGAGAGACTCCCTGCGAATCTCTGACCGTACACAGGATCCAGGTAGGTTGTTGTGTTCAGGGGAAAGGGAAGTCCAAGCGTGTCCTTGTAATGCGCTATCTGGTGATTCATGGAGAGGCCGAGCGCTATGGGTTGGACATATGGGATGCGCTCATATAATCCCTTCTTCTGTTCCGACATCTCTCTGCAAAGAAAACAATCATTTAGGGTTGAATTATACTTATGATATAGGCTATTCATTATAACACAGTGCTATTTGATTAGCCTGTAAACATGGAAAGTATGAAGCTCATCCAACCCATGGTTGTATTGGAAATTATAGGCTATTTCTAACTGTCATGCGTCTTCATTTTCCCAACACCCAAAAGCCTTCGAAATTACAGTGTAAAATCCATGGCACAAACCAGAACATTTCCATTAATTCCACAATTGAATTCATGACCTGAGCTTACCTCCTCACAGAGTCGTCATAATCATCTCTCATCGTGCGTTATCGCCTTTCCCCGTTTATGTTTGTCTATTGAAGTATGCAGCTGAAATTGTAACCTGTTAGAAAGAAAGTTGTCACATCCCCATTCCCTCTGTCTGTGACAATCTCTAGTTTTTGTTGGTTATCATGCCAGGTGGGTGTGATCCTATTCTGGGCGGGGAGAAATGGATAGCAACACTTTCTCTCAAAACAAAACTACAGTATGCTATGTATATGAGTAGACATGTATTACTGAACAAAATTGAATAATTGGGGATATACTTTTGACAGCAACATAATAGGGATAGTGGGGACAACGGGAGATAGAACTGTCAAACAAAAGCCATGTCTAATTTGCATATTGAATAAGCATCTAAGTCAATTCGCTTAAGTTACGTTTACAAAGTTGTTGAACTGTGTAGCCTAAAACATTTTTTTTTGTTAGGGTCTGTGATAAAAGAAAATAAAACAGAGAGGCTTTGGCAAATGACCTCAGATCAGATGTTTGTCCTGCAGCGCTGCATCTTGCTTGCGCATGCTCAATGTGTCACGCTGTCATGGACCCGGAGAGGAAGCCTTTTGGTATGTTCGCTTTTGTTTTCTTAAAATGTTCACTTAATGTATGCTAAAAAAAAATGTATATCTATTGCATGGATATATAACATCACAGCATTGTCTTTGAATCGTCAACTTGAGCTATACGCTCAAATAGGGATCGTAAGTTTTGTTAGATCAAATTGTTAGTTTTTCTTGATTCTCGTCAACTAGCTAACGTTACTGTTCGCTAGCTATTCTTAGCGAGCTAGATAGATAAATAGCCAGCTAACTACAATGCCGATTGTATTCATGTGGCTTAAAGGTGCAATATGCAGAAATCGTTTCTCATTTTCCTAATAGTTTGCCTAATTTAAGTTTGTGTCTAAACAAACAATGGATAGTGTAGATAATACCAATAATAATTATTTTGTATTGAATCTGGTGTACAAAACCGAAAGTTAAAAAAAGAAACCTTCTTACACTTGCTTTCAACGAGAAAGACTGATCTATAAGTCACATTTCTATGTGAATTTGGTCAGGTCGCCCAAAAGTTAGCTTACATTATTGCATATTTTGTTGATAGGGTCTCAGGTCAGTGGCTCTGATTTGGACTGTAACATGTTCTATGAAAGAGATATCTTGCTGTTAGATAGCTAACTCATGCATTGTGTCATATTTTGCAACATATTTTGGTGAATGTGACATGAAGCAAATTGATGATTGATCTCTATCCTCTCCAGCCGGCAGAATGCACACATTTCACACTATCTTGGATGAGCACACACTACCGAAGTCAGGTATCCAAGCACTGTGATAGACTTTCCACACACATTTCATGTTTTTTGTTTGTTTGTTGTCAGCCTCAAATGGGATATGACACAGCTTTTTCTAACACCTTTGACTTTTGTTGATTCCTCTCCAGAATGAATGACATGAACCTCAGCCCTGTTGGGATGGACCAGTTAAGTGTGCCCTCTGTGAGTGCCAGTCATCTGGGTCTACCCACCTCCCCAACACACAACCCCATCACTACAACAGGTAAAACACATTCACTTATCTGGTGAAACTATATTTTCTTCATTTGTTTACATGTTTATTGCAAATATAGTTGTTGATACAATGATCAATACATACATTTTCTTCAGGCATGTCTGTGGCTATACCCAGCCTGGGGCCCTCTCTTGGGTCTCTGCCCTCTGCTCTATCGCTCATGCTGCCAATGGGTCCTCTTGGTGACAGAGGGGTCATGTGTGGCCTTCCAGAGAGGAACTACTCGTTACCTCCTCCCCCCTACCCACACCTGGAGAGTAGCTACTTCAGACACATACTGCCAGGTAGGACGAAGCACTTCTCTTCACCACAGTATGTAATCTCCATTGTATCTCTCATGGATATCTTAAGGATTCATGATATTACACCATGACACCTTAGCTGATCTATTTGTATGTGGATTGGACATGATTTCTCTTTCTCTCTATCAAGGTATCCTGTCTTACCTGGCAGACCGGCCTCCCCCTCAGTACATTCACCCCAGCAGTCTAAACATGGATGGGACTCTCTCTGTGTCCAGCCAGAACCCCTCAGGGCTGGACCCGTACAATGGCCCTGGAGGGCCTCTTGAACAAGGCCTGGTGTCCCTGGACTCCCGTCAGGTTGGTGGCCAGGGAGACCTCCACCAGGGTGGGGGCCACGAGGTGCAGCTGGACTCCACAGGGCTGAACATGGAGTCCCGAGTCAGCAGCCCCATGTCCCCAGACAGGATGGGAGAGGACCTGGCCAACATGGAGGGGGTGGTGGGGGCTGAGAACCAGCAGCAGCTGGGAGGGAGAGGCCAGAACCATGAGGGCCTGGGAAGAGTTGAGTCCTCTGGGGGCGTGATGCCCCTGCACGGGCCTGGCCTGGAGCTTCCTGTGGGGATGGAGCCAGAGCACCTAGGGGGCCGGGTGGGGAACTCAGGGGGAGGCGGTCTGGGGGAGTCTTTACACAGCTCAGGGGAGCTGAACTCTGGGGTGGTGAGTGTGGTTCTCAACCAGTCCCAGCTGGAGCCTGTGTCCCTCCATGGTCATTCGGGCATGGGCCTAGAGTCGGTGAACGTGTCCCCCATCACGGCAGAGGTGTCCCTGGGGCCAGAGAACAGCCTGTTGCTGGTCAACTCCACCCTGCAGCTGGAGGACTCCACCTCCAACAAGGAGAACATGGTCACTGCCTTCACCATCTGTGAGTAAGAGGGAAGGGTGGCGAACATTTTGCTTTTGTGTTTACTTGTGCTGAGTTATTGCTGGGCCCGGTGGCTCATTTTGGTCTGTAAGGGAAATGTGAGCTTAGTAATGTATGAAGCTACACTAGCTTACTGTTGTTCTGTTCTCTTGATCCATTGGAAGCCTTTGAACTTGTGATCTGTATATCTTTGTCCTAACTTGTTGTTATACTGTGTTGGAGAACAGGGTGTACGCTGTGTGAGCGGTCGTATCCCTCCGACTGCCCAGAGCACGGCCCAGTCACCTTTATCCCAGACACGCCCATCCAGAGCAGAGCCCGTCTGTCTCTGCCTCGCCCGCTCTGCCTCCGCATCTCTGTAGCTGATCAGCCTTTAGGTATGGAAACCGCCGTGGAGATGCAAGCCTCAATTAATCGGGGCATGGATTCTTACAAGGTGTCAAGTGTTCCTCAGGAATGCTGGCCTGTGTGGACTCCAATGCTTCCCACAGTTTTTTTTCAAGTTGGCTGGATGTCCTTTGGGTGGTGGACCATTCTTCATACACACCTTAAAACTGTTGAGTGTGAAAACCCCAGTAGCGTTGCAGTTATAGACACAAACTGGTGTGCCTGGCACCTACTACCATACCCCGTTCAAAGGCACAAATATTTTATCTTTCCCATTTACCCTCTGAATGGCGCACACACACACAATCCATGTCTCAAGGCTTAACAATCATTCTTTAACCTGTCTCCTCCCCTCATCTACACTGGTTGAAGGGGATTTAACAAGCGGCATCAATAAGGGATCATAGCTTTCACCTGGTCAGTCTGTCATGGAAAGAGCAGGTGTTCAAAATGGTTTGTACACTGTGTATTGATTTGGGCATTTCCATGTAAAAGGAGCTGTGAGCACCAACATGTGAAGTTCATAGGAGCATTTAAAATTGGGTGTCAAATGAAAGCCAAGAGTCCATATTTGAGTTTTTTACATTAAGACATGTATACATTTTTCAACTATGTTCCTTCCTAAAAAAAGTGGAATAAGCAAAGGTTTTGATTTCTGGTTAAACAGATGGAAAATGGCTCTTAGAAACCCTCTACCAGGAAAAAGTCTTAAAAGGTATTATAAATAGATAAAAAGACAATAATATTGAAGACCCCTGTCAACTAATATCAAAACGTATATTTTGTTTTGGGGACATTTTCCTGCCTTCTGTAAGTTTTAAACATTTTGTGCCTTGAAATTCCGTTACCAAAAACGCACATCTTTTACGATAATTATCTCATTTCCCTCCCTAATGAGGAGAGAAGATAATGAAAGTTCACAGAAGTAACAAGTAAAGGTTGACCTATCAATTAGTGTTTTTATTGATATTTTGTTTAGGAATTATTAAGTCATTTTAAATTAAAAGTTACCTAATCGGTCATTTCCGCAATTGAATTGGCTACAATAGGAAATCACAGTAGTTTCAAACCACAGTTGGGTTCACGAGATTGGACAGTACAGCACCGGAAAGAAAAGTATAGCTTAGTACAGTAGACTACAGTACAGAAAAGTATAGTACAGTAGTGTCAAGTTCAGTACAGTAAACAGTAGAGCAACACGAGTTGAGTACACTAATGTACTGAACCGTACTGTTCTGAACTATACTTTGCTGTACTGTACTGAACTCTACTATACATTACATGTACTGTACTCTACTCTGAGCTCTACTGTGCTGTACTGTACTCTACTGTGTTTGCTGTACATTTTAAGTGAAACATCTGAGTCTCAGCGCAATTCCGTTACTGTGGAATTGCCCATCTATGAGATCTGCCCACTCAAAAACAACCTATAGCTTGTTTGCCCCTCATGAAAATCTCTCTATATGTGTGTGTGTGTGTGTGTGTGTCTCTCTTAGGAGTGTTTGCCCGAGACATCATACCTCCCAGGACCTGCTTTGGGCCCATGGTGGGTCAGCACTGTAGCAACGTAGACCTGCAAGACTGGCCAGACAAGGACACCCCTCAGATATGGAAGGTCAGTGGCTTCTACTATACACATCTCTTCATTTAGTTTTCAGATGACCTTATGATAGCATTTCATGGACTCACATGCAATTCTATGTCAATTATGTGGATGAAGGAAGGCACCATTCTGACCAGTAGATGGTGGTGTTGTTTCAGATGTTCCACAACAACGTGCTGGAGTTCTGTATTGTGACCACAGATGAGAATGAATGCAACTGGATGATGTTTGTCCGCAAGGCACGGTAATTATCACTTAGTGAAGCCACCCCATGCATTTTGCTCAATGTTATCTTTGATCCAAAACGGCTTCCATTCAGATCTGTGGTGTCTCTGTGAGCAGGACCAGAGAGGAGCAGAACCTGGTGGCCTACCCTGACAACGGGAAGCTGTTCTTCTGCACGTCCACTGAGATCCTCCCAGACCAGGAGCTGCTCTTCTACTACACCAGGGACTACTGCAGGCAGATGGGGGTCCCTCAGGTCCCAGAGGGCCAGATGTGCCAGTGCGGCAAAGAGTGCCAGTCCTTCGCCGAGCTCAAGTCCCACCTGAGCAGCCACAACAACCAGGACCACCCCCATTCCCACAGCCCCAGCCAGGACCACCACCAGGAACACCACCAGGAGGGCAAGCTGCCCAGCGGTACCTCCAGCTCCTCCTCATCCCCCTGGGCCTGCCACTCCCACTCTAATAACACAAATAACTCTGGCTCCAACACACACTCACACAGACACTCGCTTGAGAGAAAGTACAAGTGCAGTATGTGCTCGCGGGCGTTCACCACGTCCACTAAGCTCAACGTGCACTTCATGGGACATGTGGGGATGAAGCCGCACAAGTGTGAATACTGCAGCAAGGCCTTCAGTGATCCGAGCAACCTAAGGATGCACCTCAAGATACACACAGGTGGGAGATGGGTGGCGTGGCCTGCAGCTAGGGGATGGGTGGCGTGGCCTACACTCACACGTATACACATTGACATGGGACCTTTCAACATAGCAGCTTAGCATTATCTGTGTCAGTCTCAGGGGTGTTTTTAGATTAGTCAAGATATTATTAGTTGCTTTAAAAGACATGAGGGTTCTATTGTATACAGTACCAGTCAAAAGTTCTTTATTTTACATTGTAGAATAATAGTGAAGATATCAAAACCATGAAATAAAACAAATGGAATAATGTAGTAACCAACGAAGTGTTCACCATTTGCCTTGATGACAGTTTTGTACACTCTTGGCATTCTCTCAACCAGCTTCAACTGGAATGCTTTTACAACAGTCTTGAAGGGGTTCCCACATGCTGAGCACTTGTTAGCTGCTTTTCCTTCACTCTGCGGGCCAAGTCATCCCAAACCATCTCAATTGGGTTGAGATCGGGTGAATATGGAGGCCAGGTCATCTGATGCAGCACTCCATCACTCTCCATCTTGGTCAAATAGCCTTTACACAGCCTGGAGGTGTGTTGGGTCATTGTTCTGTTAAAAAACAAATGATAGTCCCACGAAGAGCAAACCAGATGGGATGGTGTATCGCTGCAGAATGCTGATTAAGTGTGCCTTGAATTCTATATAAATCACAGACAGTGTCACCAGCAAAGCACACCATCACGCATCCTCCTCCATGCTTCACGGTGGGAACCACACATGCAGAGATAATCCGTTCACCTACTCTGCGTCTCACAAAGACATGGTGGTTTGATCCAAAAATCTCAAATTTGGACTAAACAGACCCAAGGACAGATTTTCACCGGTCTAATGTCCATTGCTTGTGTTTCTTGTCCCAAGCAAGTCTCTTCTTATTGGTGTCCTTTAGTAGTGGTTTCTTTGCAGCAATTTGACCATGAAGGCCTGATTTACGCTGTCTCCTCTGAGCAGTTGATGTTGAGATGTGTCTGTTACTTGAACTCTGTGAAGCATTTATTTGGGCTGCAATTTCTGAGGCTGGTAACTCTAATGAACTTATCCTCTGCAGCAGAGGTAATTCTGGGTCTTCCTTGTGAACCAATTTCATCATGGCACTTGATGGTTTTCGAGACTGCGCTTGCAGAAACTTATTGGACTAGGTCCGCATTGCCGGACCTTCATGTCTTAAAGTAATGACGGTCTGTTGTTGCTCTTTGCTTATTTGAGCTGTTCTTGGCATTATATGGACTTGCTTTTTAACCAAATAGCGCTATCTTCTGTATACCACCCCTACCTTGTCACAACACAACTGATTGGCTCAAATGCATTAAGAAGGAAAGAAATTCCACAAATGAACTTTTAACAAGGTGCACCTGTTAATTGAAGTGCATTCCAGATAACTACCTTATGAAGCTGGTTGAGAGAATGCCAAGAGTGTGCAAAGCTGTCATCAAGGCAAAGGTTGGCTACTTTGAAGAATCTCAAATGTAACATATATTTTGATTTATTTAACACTTTTTTTGGTTACTACATGATTCCAAATGTGTTATTTCATAGTTTTGATGTCTTCACTAGTATTCTACAATGTAGACTTTTGACTGGTACTGTATAAGGTGATTGATTATATGGTCTACGTAGGCTTCTCATTTAGGTTTTACTCACTCGAACGTCATGTGCTCCCACAGGTCAGAAGAACTACAGGTGTAATGTGTGTGAGAAGTCGTTCACTCAGAAGGCCCACATGGCGTCTCATATGGTGATTCACACGGGGGCCAAGAACTTCAAGTGTGACCTGTGTGACAGGATGTTCATCAGGAAGCAGGACCTCAAGCAGCACATGTTCACACATACACAGTAAGTCAACTAAACCAAGCTATTGACATGAGTAGTATGGGGAAAAAGTCTCTGCTCTAGTTAATAGCCTGTAACTAGGGCCCAAAGTTTCTGCTCAGGTCACATGGCCAGGGAAAACTCCTGGACACCAGATGTAAACATAATTTATAAAGTATCTGGATTTCCATCTGTCTATTTTCCTCTGTTCTTATTGGCATTTCCCCTTCTATCCCTCTGCACTCTTTTCTCCACCCCTTTCCCGTCATCATTCCCAACACACAGAGAGCGACAGATCCACTGCCCCAAGTGTGACAAACATTTCTTGAGGACCAACCACTTGAAGAAGCACATGAACTCCCATGAGGGTCGCCGGGACTACATCTGTGAGAAGTGTGAGAAGGGCTTCCTCACCAAATACCACCTCACCAGACACCTCAAGATCTGCAAAGGCCCCAAGACTGACCGAGGGGCCCAGGAGGAGGAGGATGAGGAGGAGGATGAAGATGATGATGATGATGATGAGGATGAAGAGGAAGTAGAGAGACTAATCGATCCAGATAGCAGAGAGGACTGTGGGTTAGAGGGATACGATTCTGAGAAAGCGTTGTCGCCACACAATTGACTGTGACTTCATTGTGCCAATACTAGATATGTTTATTTATATTTACTTAGTTTTAACTGTTAGTTTGTTTTGCCAATATCTCATTTGTTGTCAAGTTAAGGTTTCCTTTATTTTCAAATATCAGTTTAACATTGGGAACAATCAAACACGGATAATCCAGATTGTGATTTAGAGGTACTGTATATGCATAGACTTCATATTTTATTTCTTACATTTTCCTTGCCAGACAATGATGATATGCTGCTCTATCATCGCTCCATACATTAGTCTGAACTGCCATCCTATAAGTCGTTTGTGCCGATGTCGAAATGATGTGATTCACGTAGGCCGGCTTTGGCCCAACCCATCGGTTTCTGGGACCAATCAGAATGTGTTTGGGTTCTCAAAGAGTCGGGGAGGAAAGCTAATCCAGACTCATCATGGAGAAGTAATGTTAGTGGGCTTGCTGTTTGGGGGGAGCGATGTGGCTGAGTAGCCAGGCAATCATTTTCGTAGAAAATTTGTTATAAGTTATAATTATGTTTTAACTCAAAAGACATGGCCTTTTAACACACAATAATATATATTTTTTAACAGTGGTCATCTCTTTATGGAATAGATGCTGAGTTTGAGTCTGTCTCTGGATGCTGGTTCTGCTGCTGGTTGAATGTTGAAGAGGTATACCTTGTGATGTGTCTGCCACAATTTATTTTTGTATGTATGTATGTGCAAATATATGAATAATCTAAAACGTCTGAATTCCTTATTGATTGTGATAATGTAACAAAATATTACATCCCACATCTCATCTGTAATAAGGTATCAGCCAATTCACAACACAGCAGCACGTTTTGTAAAGGGGCGGGTGTACGAAACGGAAGTAGTTAGACAGCTCTTGGACATTACATTTCCGGTTGAAATGCAAAGTTTGCAGCGCCGTTGGAACTAACGGGGTATGTATGAAATATACTTACATTTAGCTGTATTTACTATATTAAATTAAACGTATCGTATTGGTGGTACAACTGACTAAGTAAAAACAAGTTAAACGAGTTGGTAAAACAAAAATACTTTGCCAGCGATTCAGTGTTTATATTAGCTAACCAACTGTTGACGTTAACTATTGACGTTAGCATGCTATGCTAGCCAGCCAGCCAGAACATACATTTATTTATTTCACATTTATTTAACCAGGTAGGCAAGTTGTGAACAAGTTCTCATTTACAATTGCGACCTGGCCAAGATAAAAGCAAAGCAGTTCGACACATACAACAACACAGAGTTACACATGGAGTAAAACAAACATACAGTCAATAATACAGTAGAAAAATAAGTCTATACATTACACTTGTTTACACTGAGCTGCATTGGGGTCGGGAAAGTAAGCATGGTTACATTAAGACACAGTGAAGCTGCATGGGATATGGGTCGGATAACGTACCTCGATGCAGGGATGGGGATATGCCAGTGACCCTCTACTCGAAATTGGACCATTATCCACACTGATACATTGTGAAGATTGAAATACTTCTAGTTTTCCTGGAAAACTGCCCTTTTCGGCCTCATGCCAGCTAGAGGTAGCGATTGATTGCAGCCATTTTGGAGTTGTAGTGTCAGGCAATCAGCTCTTTTTGTTGTTCAACATGATGTGCCTTTCCATAATGGCTGCAGTGGCTACTGCTTGCTAGCCTGAGGATGAAAATTGAAGTTTTCCGGGAAAGCAAGCAGTATTTCAATCTTCTCGATGGAGCAGTGTGGACAAAGGTAAAATTTGGTGTACTGTGGCATATCCCATTCCTGCATTGAGGTACTTTTTCAGATCTTGCACCGGCGCCATGGTGTGTTAATGAAACTAACCATTATTGCGTTCCAACCCCAGTGCCGCTCAGTGTAAAACAGTTTAAAGGCAGGGTCGGAATCTTCTGATTGTCAGAGACTGATAACCATTCTGTCTGAATTTATCAGCCTACATGACTCCGACGAAACAGGAGGGCATGTCTACTCTCATTGACAGGACGATGAGGATGAGGAGGGAGGAACAAGCGCGCCAGGTGGTCCTCGCCTGGGCAGTCCTCAATGTGTCGCTAGCTGGCATGATCTACACTGAGATGTAGGTTGTGTTTTCTTGTCAACGACTGACTCGCATGATTAGTAATCTGTTGCTAATGCCTAACTAGAAGCAAGTGGTGCTAATGCCTTTCTCAGTCATATGTACATTGTCTTCTCAGGTCAGGGAAACTGCTGAGCCTGTACTTCAACATCTCTTACTGGCCTATCTGGTACATAGGTGAGTGCTCTTGTTGCTGTGTCGTTAATGGAGAGAAATTAAACATGATTTTGGGAGGGAGTGGCCAGGTGTGGCACGGATGCACACTTTTTACAGATTTATTTTATTATTATTTTTTGTTAACCTTTATTTAACCAGGCAAGTCAGTTAAGAACAAATTCTTATTTTCAATGACGGCCTAGGAACAGTGGGTTAACTGCCTGTTCAGGGGCAGAACGACAGATTTATACCTTGTCAGCTCGAGGGTTTGAACTCGCAACCTTCCGGTTACTAGTCCAACGCTCTAACCACTGAGATGAGCCATAACCTGTCAAATTTATTTTCTCTCCTTTTCCTTTCCCACAGAGCTGGCATTCGCCTCGGTCTTCAGCCTCAACGCCCTGTTTGACTTCTGGAAGTACTTCAAGTACACCATGGCCCCGTCTACCATCGCTGTTACCCCTGAACAGCACCGCCTTCTTGGCCTCAGAAACTCAGGTGAGTCATTGGCTGCAAAGTGGTTAAGATGATGGTGTTGTACATGTTTGTTTTATCTGTGAAACCCAAATGTAGTCTATCCCTCTTGTACGTTTGTCTTTTTAAACATCTCTATTCAGGTATCCAGGCGTCACCCGTGCTCAAGCAAGAGAAGCAGGAGTCTCAAGCTCCGGCTCAGTCGTCGCCCCTCCGAGGTCAGAGTGTGCTCAGCTTCAGTCCCTCCAGACCTGCCAGCACCAGCCCCAAGTTCTCCCCCAGCTGTGTTCCTGGATACAGCCCCCTTTTGAGCAGCCCGGGCAGCGGGGGACACTTTTCACCCTCCCTGGTCTTTGGAAAGGTCTGTCAGACCCACAATGCTCTCTATCTAGCTATCAATCTGATGCATTTGTGTTGGGTGTTTGTCAATGAAAATGGTACACTAGAGGTGTTACTGTAACCATAGGCAGTATCTAGCTACCATTTAAGTTTCCTGTGTTGTGTCTACCACTTTTTTGTTTTCCTTGTCATGTTTGAAATCTACTGGCATGAAGTCAGGGGGATCATGCTTTCCCATTTGTAACAGCTTTCTGTTGATTGCAGTTGAACTACAGCCCCCCCTCATCCTACCCCAGCAGCATTGGCCCAGTGGATGGCACCAGCCTGAGGGCACGCTACCGCACCTCTCCCTCCGTGTTCAACTCCCCCGGGGGCAAGGAGGACTACATGGAGTCCCTGAAGACCCTGGACAGGTTCCTCCGCACCGAGGAGGAGAAGAGCCACCGCAGTCAGTTAGGTATGATTGTGACAGTGTAGCTTAGTTACTACTAGGGAAACTGGTCTGGATAAAAAAAAGAGACCATGGCTCACTTGATAAAGACATGGCAATCCCACTGTGACTTTCTTGGTTAAATAAAGGATAATAATGAACTACAACTCAGCTGTGAAGAGCTTTTTTGTAATATCCTGTATGCGTCCTTTGACTGTTTCTCAGGGAGCCCAGAGTCGGTGTCGCCCTCCCACAGCCCCACGTTCTGGAACTATAGCCGCTCGGTGGGGGATTACGCCCAGAGCCTGAGGAAGTTCCAGTACCAGCCTGCCTGCCGCTCCCAGGCCCCCTCAGCCAGCAAGGACGAGACTGACCTGGGCTCCAAACATGCTGCCGAGGAGGTCAGAGGGATCAATCAATTGATTCATCAGTCAATCAATAAAATAACTATTCTTTATTATACCAGAGGGAAATTAGTTTTCCTAGCAGGAATACACATTCTCCTGTAACTGTTCTTTTTGATCTGCAGGTTTGGGCCAGAATCACAACCAGTCGTCTCGTGGTGGACAGCATAGACAGCTGGACAGCCAAGCTCAGAAATGTAAGGAGATACAACACTGAAGCTCTGGTCAAATCTGTCATTTTGTCTGAGAAAGTGGTTGATAAGTGTGTAGTTTCTCTTTCTTTCAGTGGATAAATGACACCATTCTAGTGCCACTGGTGAAGGAGATGGACTCGGTGAATGGCCAGCTAAGGAGAATGGGTTGCTCTGAGCTCCAGATTGGAGGTATTTATTTTGCAATGAGCCAAAATGGAAAATGTAGTTTACGCCAACCCAGTTATACTTACCATGTCTGTCGCCCTATTCAACAGAAGCCAGTATTGCCAGCCTAAAACAGGCTGCTGTTTTGAAGGCCTCGGTCATCCCTACCATGACTGCTATTGTGCAGTACCTGAACATCACCCCTAATCAAGAGTATCTAGTGGAGAGGATCAAAGGTAGGCCTATGAGAGGTTATGTTTTGTATCCTTGCTTATTCACTGTGCTATAATCCTGTCATATACTATAGGTGTCCACAACTGATGGACCAAGGTCATAAGACTTGATGAAAGCAGAGATTGACATATCATTATTGACAATGTGTTTGTTTCCCCCTCGTCAGAGCTGGCCCATAGTGGCTGCATGAGTTCTTTCCGCTGGAACAGGGGCGGGGATCTCAAAGCCAGGAAGTGGGACACAGACCTCCCTTCAGACTGTGCTGTGAGTCTCATCTGTCACCTCTAATCTCGACCCAAAAAAGTATAGTCTGACCTCCTCCTGTCAACATGGTTGAATCTCAAACACAAGATGTGTTTTCTGTCCATTAGATCCTCACGCATGTGCTATGCACATACCTAGACTCCCGACTCCCGCCTCATCCCAAGTACCCCGACGGAAAGACCTTCACCTCACAGCACTTCACCCAGACGCCAGACAAACCTGGTAAGGCCGAGCAGCACAACACACACAGAATGGACATGGTTCTTCTTATATTCTTCACCCATACCCCGCTCTTGTTTCTTAAATAGACGTGACGAATGAAAACCTCTTCTGCATTCACCAAAGTAGCACCAATCCCCCGCACTACCAACTTATCTACCAGGCCCATGTCTACAGCCTACCCAAGGTAAGAGCCCATCTCTGCCTCTTTTGATCCTATGGCCTTTTTGGTCATGCCTTTAGTGAGTATGATGTTTCTGTCAAAAACCACATGCGCTCCATTCATTTGAGTCCCCTCTGATTGTGCTCCCAGGGAAGGAACAACCTGTTCCACACTGTTCTCATGTTCCTCTTCGTCATCAAAACCAAGGAGTCTGGGATGCTGGGGTGAGTACTCCCAACTATTCCACTGTATTTAAACTTCCCAGTCCAATGTGCCATCACTGACTCATGATGGGCACTGTAATAAGCTCTTTGTGATAATGTGCTGCTATGCCACTTCAGTAAAGTGAACTTGTCATGACCACATTGGCAATCAATCTCTATGTAAAACATTAGTGTTTTAATTGCACATAAGTTGTTGTACTCTGTCTTTTTACAGGAGAGTAAATCTGGGCCTATCAGGCGTGAACATCCTGTGGATATTTGGGGACTGATGCAATCTCTCTTTTCTTGAGCATTTCACAGTAGTGTCACAGAGGATTTTAGAGGTCAGATACTTCCTCAACATTTTGTCAAAGGTTTGTTTATGAAATAATAAATTGTAGCTTCTGATAACAAGAATATTCTGTAGATGTTAGTCACCATAACTGTCCTCAGATCCAGGTTCATAAGGAAGCACTTATGAGAGTAACATTTTGTTCAGTAATTTTCCTTAGAAACAGCAGACCACATTTTCTCAGTTTTATTTCATTTGAAAGTAGCTATTGTCATTTGTGACATTTTTAAATCAAATTATTATGACCACGACGTTTAGTTTGATTTTATGGTGCATCAAAAACAACCGTACTGTATTTTAACTCGAGGCATCCACAACTGACTCAATTTTCGAAATATTTCTGTGAATGTGTCAGGATGGCGTCCTTGTAAATAATATACCACAGGTTTGTCTGGTGGATTGCATTGTGTTGAACCCGCCTGGCTTGAATGTATGTTATTGTTTTCCTTTCTGTATGAATTGTTTGTGAGAGCTTGAATATTGCAGCTAAAATGCTTGAGTTCTTCCTTTTTGCTGAGTGACAGGATTTGGAGCGGTAGAAAGTTACCTGCATAATAATGCATGGCTTTGTTTACTAGGGCTGCAGTTACTTGCATTGGCATGCATATTATGTCTTCTAATGAGATGTTTGTTCCACAGTTCAAATGCTTGATAAGTACAAAGCCATGCACATGGTATGCCTTTTAGAATTTCATGATTATGGAAGGTTCCAAGTAAGTTGCTGTTATTTTTATTACCAGTCTTTGTTTGGCAAGTTCTGATGTATACTGGTCAAAGAGGTGCCTTTTATGATAGGTTGTGTGAATATCATTCATTTTGATTAAAAAAAATAGAAGCTAATTCAAAGCTGGTAAAAGGGCTGCATGGACTTGTGGGCTCATGGGGTGACTCCAATGCACTCCAAACCCCCCCATTCAATAATTTTGAATATTTTTGTTTGTTTGTAGTGATATGGTTTTCAATTGAGACATGGAAATAAACATAATTGATTGAATTCATCCGTCTATGGTTGAAAGCATATTGACGTTTCCATATATTTTTATTAGAGTTCCTCTTTCGTCCGTACTCTGTAACTCACTTCATTGTTATCAATGCATAGACTTTGGCGCGAGAGCTCTACATTACGTTACCAGAACCCACCCCATGATGGCAGTATTTATTTGCTCCCAGAACCCATTTTCTCTAGATTGACCTAATGAAATATCAAATCGAATGTTTTGTCACGTGCGCCGAATACAACAGGTGTAGTAGACATTGCCGTGAAATGCTTACTTACAAGCCCTTAACCAACAATGCAAATTTAAGAAAATAGAGTTAAGAAAATATTTACTAAATAAGCTAAAGTTTTTTTTTTTTTACAAACAAGTAACACAATAAAATAGCAATATGGCTATATACAGATGTGCATTGAAAGAAAGAATGTAAGCAACCATGTCCAAATGAAATATTGTTTTTCAGATGGCATTGTGCTATGTGATGCAGAACTGAAAGGCTTCAATTTACATACATTTGTATTTCATTTATATCAGAATACAGTATAATTGGTTAAATGAAGGTTAAATAAGAATCAGTGTGTTTGTCACTGGTGCCGTTTACTTTGTATTCTTGCTTAAAGGACTACATGTGAGACATTTTCAAATTCCTTTACATTTCTTTATAAATTATAGTTTTTTTCCCCCCCAGATAAATTCAATGTAGTTTGGATACAAGACTTGAATCAAATATGAAATGTCATCCCTCACATGAGTACCTGGCTATATATAAAGTGTTGTAGTACTGCACTGTATAGTCCTCGTTAAATACAAACTTAATCTATCATAATGCATTTGAAAAGGTAAAACTTCTTGGGAGATGTAGTTCTGTACTGTTATCTGTCAAATTATTTGGGAAGTCTTGGGGGTTTAAGTTATTTTATCTAGCTAGTCTATTTACTTTTATTTTGATAGTATCAGAAATAGTGCTTCTATGGCATTGATCATTATATGTCCGCTCAATGTTTGAGATTTAAACTACGAAGACCACAATGCTTTGCTTTTAATCACTACTCTGCCACTCACAATCCGTCGCCTAGTTATGTGTTGGGAAAAGGACTTTGCGAAATAGCAGCGATGTCAGTCCAGGTTTTGGCAGCGGAAATGGCCGAGGTCGAATTAAAAGACGTCCCCAGCAAAGCATTAACACCCGAATCGCCTCTGACAACAAAGGCAGACGACAAAGGGATAGTTGAAAGCGAACCAAAAGCTGTCGCTACTTCGGCTACTACCCCAACGATGGAGCCTATCGTGAAAACCGGGGACCCGAGCCCTGGTTTTCTCACCCCGAACACTAAGATGCCGCAGGCGTCCGCGATGAAACGGACAGATCCCCAACAAAACGGTGGAGAAGCTTTCGTAAATCGCGACGGTACGGTGGCAGAGGCCCCAAGATTGAAAAAGGTGAGGATGAACGTAAATGCGACATGGCATTTATTATGGTATTCTGCTTTGGGAAAATGCAAGTTTTTTTTGTTTGCAATGCTAACTAACGTTAGCTAGCCAGCAAGCTAGAAATCTGGCATTGTGTGACGATGGCTGTAGCTCAAGCTAGCAATAAAAAGCAGTTTTGCTGCAACCTGACTAGTCTAGTCAGAAGTCGTTTTTATAAAGATATTCAGCAAGTAACGACAACGTTAACTACATAATATTTTTTTGTGATATTGTGTTCATGTTCGCTGCCATAGATCCTAACATACTGTCTAAAATTATAGCTAGTGGGTAAGTTAACGGTGCGCTGTCGTGGCGCTGTGCGATGCCAGTGTTGGGACAACAACCTGTCCATGTAGGTAAACTAGCAAGGACACTGTGAACAAAGTAGCTGGTCCTGATTGAAGTTTAATGCAATCAGCATTCTACCTGGTGATGGTTTTGTTAACGCGTTTCAAGACTCACTCACGCCCATGTCACAATTTTGTCCTGACAACGTAATAATGTGATGTCCACACATGTTCATCAAAATGTTGGTTTTGTTGCCACATGTAGCTAATGGACATTTGACCGATACAGGTACAACCATGACAATACAACTAAAATAGCATTCGTCAAATCGTGGTGACGGTCAAATACATTCAACAAATACCGTTGTTAGACGTGATTTAAATGCTGTTGTGGGATGATCTGATTTTGCATGGGGGTTCTCAGCTGTAGAGCACAGCAGTGGTGTGTCTGATCTGGAAAGATGCAGCTTTCAATGCAAGCTAGGCTACATTACTTTATCAATGACCATTTTTCGCCACCGCTCCAGTTTAACCTCTCCACAACGGTAGCAGACTCATCTGACTGGTCTGTCGCATCTTTCATCTATTTCTTGTCTCATTCAGTCTGGCAATAGATCACAGACTACTTAGGGGAGTTTCCGTCATCCAAGCTTACTCTGCTAGGCTCTCCTGTGGCTATATATCACCAGAAGATGTAGTAGGCCTATGTGTGTTCCCTGTCTCAACACCTCTTCCCCAGGAGGGGGTTGGCAAGTCTCTCAGGTCACTGGTCAATTACTCTTATCCCGCCAGTGTCATGGAAAGTTCTGAACAGAAGAGAATAATGGGCTCAAGGAAAGTAACACTTCTAAGTAATTCCTTGAAAAAAAACTGGTGTCGACTATGCCTAAGAAGTCTCATGATAAATGTTGTTTAGGATTTATGGCCTGTGATCACTGTCATAAAGCTATTAATCAAAGGTGTTCAAAATCAATGTTGTGGAAGGCAGTTCATTTGCAGACGGCAATTAAACTGTGCTGTCATATTCAGGAAATTAAATGGGGTTATAATTGGATGTACAACATTACAGCAAATGGCAACTTTTTATAGCTCTAAGTTTGTGCTGACCCTCCCTAAAACATATTGGTTTGCAGCAGTGATTTAATTCCTTGTCCCCAAATAGGCAACAGATCTGACACCCTCACACTTATTTTTTTTAAACATTTGTTTTCTCCCCAATTTCATGGTATCCAATTGTCCCATTGCTGTATCTCCCGTACGAAGGTCGACAGCCGTGCGTCCTCCGAAACACAACCCAGTCGCACTGCTTCTCGAGACAATGCCCGCTTAACCTGCAAGCCAGCCGCACCAATGTGTTGGAGGAAACGCCGTACACCTGGCGACCGTGTCAGCGTGCTCTGCGCCCGGCCGCCACAGGAGTCGCTAGTGCGCGATGGGAAAAGAACATCACTGCTGGCCCTAACCCGGATGACGCTGGGCCGATTGTGCGCCGCCCCATTGGGTCTCCCAGTCGTGGCCGGCTGCTACAGAGCCTGTACTCGAAACCAGGATCTCTAGTGCCTTAGACCACTGAGCAACTCACATTGTTCTGCCAACAAGCCAGTGACTATTAACATTGAACACAGGACTGGAAAGTAGTGGTCACGCAGAGAGCGAGGAAGTGGAAGAGGACTGGCTTACGACAGATGGTCCATCAGCCCTCCGTGTCCGGTAAGAGCAGCAGGACCAGGAACCCTATGAGCAGCAAGGAGAGGAGGCTGCTGCATGGCATCTGGCTCGTTATGGTGACTTGTCCATAAAGGGACCACCAGCAATAACTTAATGAGAAGATTTAGTGCTGTCCGCCACGGCACAGATTCAGTATTCTGTTTTATACATGTGAGCTACTTAGACTGCATTTTGAACATCACTAGCACTTTCTGAAGGGGAAAACCGATTTTATACCGGCCTATGACATTTTACATCCTCTCACTTCACAATCATCAAAGCGGCCATGCATTGAAACAGGAACCTGCATGCAAAGTCTTAGGCCTATTTATAGGCTGCATGTTTGTGTGTGCTGTGCATTGTGTGTGTATATAGGCTGCATCTGTTGAATCACCCAGTGCAGAAAGGGCAGTGAGATGGAGAGCAGCAGTAGAGTAGATTTGATGGTATGTGGCATGGATGGCTGGTTTTAATCCATGCCTTACCATGTCACCACATGGGGTATTAAGCATGGGGGGATTAATCTGCCCACTCTGGGTGGGCAGATGTTAGCCTTCGGACCGGCTGAGTGATCTGCTTAACCCCCGACAGACTCTGCCATCCTATCATGATGTTTCTGGACGGAGCAGGGAAATATACGCTGCCCCTGCCAGGAAGAACGGATTAGCAGCGGTAGGTTTCAAGTTTCGGCGCCATGTGTGGTTAAGACGGCTGCTAATGAATGTACCCATCCTCGCGCCAAGCACAAGTGTTTGCCAAGTTACAGATGCTGACGACTGCCATGGGTAGGTGCTGAAAGACTGCCACGGGTTACATGGACAACCTCCCTGGTCATTCTCTGCCCTACTCTCTGACCCAAGGAAAAGGTCCCCCAGCATTAGGTATTTTCATTAAGTAGGGGTCACTAGCTTACTGTGGACTGGGCATGACCTGTAGGCTAAATTGCTGGCAGACAGCTCTGTATCTTTAAAAAATGGTTCTGTTTGAGATCGTAAAGAAACTCCTTGCAAAACGTCCTGGTTTATAGTCCTAAATGTATTTGGGACTAAAAGATGAATATCTTTCTAGGTCTTTTCCAGGCAGTTGGTCGGTCAAGCCCTTTGATGCTCTGAAGCTGGAACATCCACGCGTCCAAAGGGACATGGGCCTTACTCTAGAAGAGTTGGAGTGGAGAGGATTCTCTCTGTAGCCCTGTGGATGATGACATATTGCCTACTACTTCTTGCTGTTCCAAAGCGTAGAAGGAAAAATAATGCTGTCTCTACCTAGCTATTCAAATGAATACACAGGGAAGTGTGTTTTCCCTGCTCTTCGTGCTCATATCTCCTCTGCTGTCAAGAAGACGTGTTTTGGGCACGGCTGCCGTGCCGTGAATCGACCCCGATAGTGCTGGTCATTGGCAGCCGCCCCGGGGATCCCTCATCTGAGTCAGGCTCTCTGACACAAGTGTCTCCATCAGATTAACAGCCTGAGTGCCTGCTCCTTCAGAAGAGCCCATTCTGCTCCAATGATGTAGCTAGTGATTCAGGCGGACCAGCTAGAATGAGGATTATCACATTGACCTTGAAAGGGCAGTAGCCGACAGGGCAAACACTCCTGTGTCATAAAAATGCAGATATCTTGGCAGATGCTTTATTAGACTTGCATGAAAGGCGAGTGCAAAAAGGATCTTTAGTAGCTATTGTTTAACTATTTATCTCTATCTTTATGGCTGTGGTGTAAAAGCTGTCCAGGATCCTTTTGGTTCCAGACTTGCATTGGTACCGCTTGTCGTGCGGTGCCAGAGGGAACAGTCAATGACTTGGGTGGCAGGAGTATTTTTTGGGCCTTCCTCTGACACCGCCTGGTATAGAGGTTTTGGATGGCAGGGTGCTCGGCCCAAGTGATGTACTGGGCCGTACGCACTAGCCTCTGTAGAGCCTTGCAGTCAGATGCCAAGCAGTTGCCATACCAAGCGGTGAAGCAGCCAGTCAAGATGCTCTCAGTGGTGCAGTGGAATCTGAGGGCTCAAATCTTTTCAGCCTCCTGAGGGGGAAGAGGTGTTGTCGTTCCCTCTCCATGATAATTCCTTAGTGATGTAGACACCGAGAAAGTTTTTGACCTGCTCCACCACAGCCCCATCAATGTGGACAGGGGTGTACTCAGCCCTCCTTTTCCTATAGTCCACTATCAGCTCCTTTTGTCTTGTTGGCACCGTTTTATATCGGAGTGCCTTTTGATTCGAGTGCCTGCACATGCGCAGTTCGGTGTGAGACTACCGTTAGACTGGATTTTTACGTTTTCTGCGATGTTACCTTCGCTAGACAAAATTGCCACGACAGCCCCTTGTCCTGATTTAGTGGGGAAAAATCCTTTGTGCTTGGTCCCACATTAGCCATTAACTGTTGGCTAAAGATTGTGAATGAGTTTGAATATTCACAAAGGTCTCTGGCCGGGGCCACCCCCAGAAACCAGAGATCGAGGCCTGTGTCAACAACCTCGAGCCCAGTTGAGAAAGACACGCTCCAGTGGGGCTTCAAGGAGAGCCGTGCATGTGATGCGGTGTTCATTAACACGGAGGATGGCTGGAGGAAGAAGAGGAATGGTCGGTGATTGGGACTAGATTTGTTGGTGTAGTGCTCACAGCAGCAAACTGAGCTGGAAAGATCCCTCCGTGCCTGGGCCTTACTGCCTCGCTCCAGGCCGGTCTACAGGAGCTTGATGTACATCGGACAAACCGCTAGAAAAGACCACTCGAGGCCTAGTCTTTTGTGCCCTTTGTGTCGTTAGGAACTGGCAAGCACGAGTTTACGACCAACACACACTATCTTTTGTCCGCCATACGCAATAGGACAAGTCGCATTTGCTCACCAATGCAGATCTATTTAGATATCATACCGATATGAATGTCTAGAGCTCATGTTGACTATCGTGCTTCTCAGCCTGCCTTGGACACTCTGTAGGGAATGGGATGTGAGTGTGTGTTTGGCATGGTGCCCAGTCAGTGCACTCAAGTCTTCGACTGATTATCGCTGTGGTTTTTAATGGCCTTGGAAAAAAATTCTCACACAGTCGTTCACGCACACGCTGTGTTCACCTGAAGTCACCCCACTCTCTCGTTACCTCTGCGTTCTGCTGTAGGCAAACAATAGCGTGAACCAAACCAAACAAAGATGTTTCTGCTGACTGACCGCATTTCCTTTGTGGGTTGATAGCCATTGTGTTCTGTGAAAGTGTTAATTCACTCTCCCTTTTCTTACAATGTAATTACAGCACAATACTGGAGTCCTACTGCACCTTCCATTGCCTTCATCTGTGGTGGTGGGATTATTCCCAGGGAAATGGGCTGTTCGCACCACGGCTAGATAATCTCTCTTTTCGAATCCAGACCCTGAATGGACTCGTGTTTTTTTTGTAATATTTCTACCACACGTATGTTTTTGAAGTGAAAAACATAGGCTAGCTACTCCAAATTAGTATTTTTCTTTAGAGCCCATTACAGCTGGATCTGGCCTTGGATATCTCTATGCTGCAGCCAGACAAACTTTCTCGCAAAGCTGTCAGGTGCATGTGTGCCTTGTCAGCATCTGGGGTTCCACCTTCAGACCCTCTCCCTTCCTGTCGTCACTTTGTACTATGGCTCTGGAGGGTGAGTTCTGTGAGGTGAAACATTCAGAACGACCCAGCTAGAAATATATAAGCTTCTGAAGTTGTCAGAACTGGTTTCCACACGTTCAGTAAAGTGTACCCAGTAGAATATTCGTACAAGAGGTCGACCGACTGATTAAAAAAAAAAAAAAAAAAAAAGTGGACACCGATAATTGGAGGACCAAAAACAGCCGATACCGATTTTAATCGGACGGTTTTTATTATTATTTTAATATATATTTGTAATAATCACAATTACAACAATACTGAATGAACACTTATTTTAAGTCAATACATCAATAAAATCAATTTGGTCTCAAATAAATAATGAAACATGTTCAATTTTGTTTAAATAATGCGCAAACAGTGTTGGAGAAGAAAGTGAACTATATGTTCTATGTATAAAAAAAAAACTAACGTTGAAGTTTCTTGCTCAGAACATATGAAAGCTGGTGGTTCCTTTTAACACGAGTTTTCAATATTCACAGGAAATAAGTTTTAGGTTGTAGTTATTGTAGGACTATTTGTCTCTATACCATTTGTATTTCATATACCTTTAACTATTGGATGTTCTAATAGGTACTTTAGTATTGCCAGCCTAATCTCGGGAGTTGATAATAGGCTTAAAGTCATAAACAGCGCAATACTTGAGGCACTGCAAAGATAGTGCTGTTTGAATGAATGCTTACGAGCCTGCTGCTGCCTACCACTGCTCAGTCAGACTGCTCTATCAAATCATAGACTTAATTATAATATAGTACCACACAGAAATACGAGCTTTGGTCATTATATGGTCAAATCCGGAAACTATCATTTCGAAAACAAAACGTTTATTCTTTCAGTGAAATACGGAACCGTTCTGTATTTTATCTAACAGGTGGCAACCCTAAGTCTAAATATTGCTGTTACATTGCACAACCTTCAATGTTATGTCATAATTATGTTCAATTCTGGCAAATTAATTACGGTCTTTGTTAGTAAGAAATGGTCTTCACACAGTTCGCAACGAGCCAGGCGGCCCAAACTGCTGCATATACCCTGACTCTGCTTGCACTGAACGCAAGAGAAGTGGCACAATTTTCCTAGTTAAAAGAAAGGCATTGAGGCATTATGGTTAGGTACACATTGGTGCAACGACAATGCTGTTTTCGCGAATGCGCTTGTTAAAATCACCCGTTTGGCGAAGCCGGCTGTGATTCAATGATGAATTTACAGGCACTGCATATAATCGATGCAGTGCCTGTAAATTCATCAACGCAGGACAAGCTAGATAACTACACATGGTTGATGATATTACTAGTTTAACTAGTGATTATGTTTGTTTTTTTATAAGATAAGTTTAATGCCAGCCAGCACCCTACCTTGGCTCCTTGCTGCACTCTCATAACAGGTAGTCAGCCTGCCACACAGTCTCCTCGGAGTGCAATGTACTCGGCCATAATCGGTGTCCAAAAATGCCGATTATGAAAACGTGAAATCGGCCCTAATTAATCGGCCAATCCAATTAATCGGTCAACCTCTAATTCGGACAGTTATATGTTAGCTAACCGTTAGCTGAAGAAGATCGTGTTGAATGATCAAGTTGAATATGAATATTAAGTAGAGGAATAATATGAAGATGAAGAACCAGTGCAGAGGGGCTAGATGGAGTCAGAGTGCTGAGTGTTAATTTGGAAAGTCCCCAGACAGTACATCTCTCTGACAAAGGCCTCCTCACACAGGCCACAGGGAAGGAATTCCATTCAGACTCTGACACCAGGCCCCTGTACAAAGAGACAGCATTATGTTCAAAAAGTGCGGCATCACAAAAGTTCCCCCCTCACAAAGGAAAAAGCACTGTTCTGTCTGCCTGGTTTCCTCCCCGCCAGAGATAAAAAGGCACGAGCCACGAGCAGCGGTAGGCTAATCCAGTACTGGGAGAGACCATTCCCGTGGCGAAAGGGGTATAGGACTCCTATGAGCTGGATTAGTCTGACTGTTCAATCAGCTCTTTGGTTTCAACCTGCGGCCTCTGTTGCACTGGCTTTGACTATTGGTATCTGTTGGGTTGTAATACATGGACCTTGATACTTCACAGCTGTTTTGGCTTGTAGCTTAGCAGTTAAGAGCGTTTGGTCAGGAACCAAAAGGTCGCTGGTTTGAATCCCTGAGCCAGCACCGTGGAAAAAATCTGCCATTCTGCCCTTGAGCAAGGCTGTTAACCCCCGCAACCACAAATGCACCCTGGGACATGGTCATCAATTTTTTTTAAGGCAGCCCCCCCGCATCTCTTTGATTTAGAGGGGTTGGGTTAAATGCGGAACACACAATTCGGCTGAATGTATTCAGTTGTGCAACTGACTAGGTATCTCCCTTTCCCCTTCGTAAACAACCGGTGTAGACTAACATTTAAATGCTAACTAACGGGTCATTCCCAACACTGCAGAGAAAAATGTAGAAACAAATAACACAAGGAATAAATACACTATCAGTTATGATAACTTGGCTATATACACTGGGTACCGGTACCGAGTCGATGTGCAGGGGTATGAGGTAATTGAGGTAGATATGTGAATATATTCTAGGTAGGGGTAAAGTAACTAGGCAACAGGATGGATAATTAACCATAGCAGCAGTGTATGTAATTAGTCAAGAGTTAGTGCAAAGAGGGTCAATGCAAATAGTCCAGGTAGCTATTTAGTTAACTATTTAACTAACTATTTAGCAATGTTATGGCTTGGGGGTAGAAGCTTTTCAGGGTCCTGTTGGTTCCAGACCTGGTACACTGGTACCACTTTTGTACTGCGGTAGCAGAGAGAACAGTCAGTGACTGGAGTCTTTGGCAGTTTTTAGGGCCTTCCAATGCCACCGCCTGCTTCCACTGCCACCACCTGTTTCCTCTGCCACCGCCTGCTTCCACTGCCACCACCTGTTTCCTCTGCCACCGCCACCTTCCACTGCCACCACCTGTTTCCTCTGCCACTGCCTGCTTCCACTGCCACCACCTGTTTCCTCTGCCACCGCCTGCTTCCACTGCCACCACCTGTTTCCTCTGCCACCGCCTGCTTCCACTGCCACCGCCTGCTTCCACTGCCACCGCCTGCTTCCACTGCCACCGCCTGCTTCCACTGCCACCGCCTGTTTCCTCTGCCACCGCCTGTTTCCTCTGCCACCGCCTGTTCCACTGCCACCACCCTCTGCCACCGCCTGCTTCCACTGCCACCACCTGCTTCCACTGCCACCGCCTGCTTCCACTGCCACCACCTGTTTCCTCTGCCACCTCCTGTTTCCTCTGCCACCGCCTGTTTCCTCTGCCACCGCCTGTTTCCTCTGCCACCGCCTGTTTCCTCTGCCACCGCCTGCACTGCCACTGCCACCACCTGTTTCCTCTGCCACCGCCTGCTTCCACTGCCACCACCTGTTTCCTCTGCCACCGCCTGCTTCCACTGCCACCACCTGTTTCCTCTGCCACCGCCTGCTTCCACTGCCACCACCTGTTTCCTCTGCCACCGCCTGCTTCCACTGCCACCACCTGTTTCCTCTGCCACCGCCTGCTTCCACTGCCACCGCCTGTTTCCTCTGCCACCGCCTGCTTCCACTGCCACCACCTGTTTCCTCTGACACCGCCTGTTTCCTCCGCCTGTTTTTTCAGCCCAGATTACACGACCACTGAGTTTTGCGAGGGAAAGCTACATTAGTCAGGCGGGCAAAAGCGCGAACAGACATTTTGTAATTCGTTCAGAGCTCACAGATGGTTGGATCTTCTTCCACGGTCGCATTTAAACGGTGCAGACTCAGAATAGCATGACCCTAAAAATGACTTAACTGCCCTCAGTGTTTTATGTAATTGTACATTTCCATTGAGACAATACTATTTTCGGGAACACTTCTGACAGACATATAATTCCACAATCCCCAGCTCCCCCTCCCTTGCTTTGTTGTGGGAGAAATAATCTCTAAATTGCTTCCCGTCTGTATAAATGTTGTTTTCTATCACTCTCAGGCTTAGGCTAGATGCAGGCCTAGCTGTCTGTCACTGACCTCTAGACCGTGAGTATCTTTGTTTTGTTGTTTTAGTTAAAAAATCTCTATCTATATATGTAGCGAAAACGCCTAAATCCTTAAGCTTTATTCACAAACAAGCATAAATGGCAGAACTGTTGCGGTATTAATCCGGCTGCATTTATAGACACTCGGCTAATGGAGGGAGAGGCAACATCAATGAGTGTGTGGCTGGGCTTTGGGGAATGGGGCAAACTAGTATATTGATCGTGTTTCTCTGATCAGGGAAATGATTAAAAAGCACTAGATCCCATGATCAATAGTCATTGGGATTGGTTGGGTGGTGTCGTTGTCAATGGAAGTTTGGTTAGGCCGATTTGGATTCTCAAAACGACCCTGAGGGATTGGGAACGTGACCTTGAGCTAAGTAACACGGACCCTCCAAAAGTCGAGTTGGAGCATCGTTCTCATGGTGGTTTTGTATTTATCTTACATCAATTGTCCGACTTTTCAGCGGCTGCTTTTTAGAGCCTTGGCGTTATGCGTCTCTGGGAAAGCCGCCCTTTTGCAGTGATCCCGCCTGACACAAGCATATATCTGCTCCTGAATGTGCAGGTAGGTAGCAGGCAGCCACACTTAATCCCTGCTAATCCTTGGCTTTCCCCATCTGGTTTTACAGTGACTTAGATGCTTATTTTCAGTGTCACCGAGTCCGTTCTCATGGCTACAAGTTGAAATGAAGCGAGGCCGACGCAGATATACTGTGCTTTATGTGCTAAAGGGTGTGTTTCTGAATGCACCAGGCTCTCTGTGTGTGTCCTTTTTTTAAATTGTCCTTCTTTATGGGAACACTTGTCTGTGTGTGTATAAATCAGCCGGGGCACCGCTTACATCACACCCCCGAGAGGCAGCCAAGCGGCGCTGCACTCTCCTCTCTGACTCAAACTCAGGCTCACGTAGCCATCCTCCTCAGTAGCCGTTGGAAGAGGGCACGAGACACTTCTGAGCAGCGATTGGACGGGAGCGGTCCTCTTTGGAGAGATCTCTCTGCATCATCACTCTGCGTGTGCATGATTCCATGTGCATAGACTACCCTCTTCTTATGTCGTTGACGGGGATGATCCTGTTGGATCTCTCTTTTTCACCATTCACCCAGTGAATTATTGCTCAGAGTTTGAATGGGGGGAATGTGGCCAGTGATTTCCCCGGGACCTACGTTAATGAAATGCGCAGAAAGGACATGAAAGCCTTTTTTTAACTCATCGCCCTGCTCTTCCTGCTTTGAAAATGACCTCCAGGTCAAAACTGCAGGCACCCATTTCCCGCCACGCGGGCAAGTTGACATTGATAAGGAGGCATGGAGGATTCAAGGGGCACTGTACTTCATATGTCAGAGTGAACTAAAATGTACTGGTGTTACAGTGCCGGGGCTGTCGGCTTGTCCATCAGGGCTACCCAATCTGCCTAGCCGTAGACAGACCCCTACGTTCAATGGTGTAGAGGTCTACCACCGTTTAGGGCCCCAAAGAGATTGTCTCTGTTACAATCTTGTGAATGTGTAGTTTTTTCCATTTGGGTTTGTGTCCTTGGAGGGGGTTGTATTGCATGGTCATTGTGTGGGTTTCTTCTTTTGGATCTTTGAGGAGTGGGTGGGGAGATAGAGATGGAGGCTCTCTCAGGGTAAAGCGGGGCGGGGGGTGGGGTTGGTGTCCAGGAGTACTGAGGGCAATCCAGCCCATGCAGATTCCGAACCCTGGGTCCTGTCTGGCCGTGCTGGTTGTCCCTAAATGGTAGCTGAGCAGGGTGAGCCTCTGGCTGTCTGTCCAGATTTCAGCGTTAACTTGATTTTCCTTTCTGTCCCAGTCAGTGTCTCTGTCCTGCTCACAGAATGAATATAATTATTAACTGTATGGGTGTCTGACATGCTGATATGTGCAGAAAACAAGAACCCCCCGATCAGCTGGCCCAAACCCGAAATTAGCCCCTGGTACTTAGTCTAGTAATTAGCCCCCCCAAACCAAAGTCTTAAAAGTGTTAGGCCTGCAAATGTAAATAGCAGTAAGCAATGTGGGGTTTTTTTTTTAGAAGTGAGAACCATATTTTAAAGGTAAAATAAAGTACAAAAAATTCATTGTTTTTTTCATTTTGTAGCTACAAGCATATCTTGTTTTCTTGTGAGGATTTTCCACAAAACAAATATTTTCAGAGCTCTGCCTTCTATACTTTGATATTTCTGTTCAAATCTGTTCACTCAGCCCCACATTTAAGTCTCTCTATATAGCACACCATGTACCTTTTTTTTTTTTGTGTGTGTAATTTGTATCTCGTCTCAGTATAATCAGAGGGCACTTTGTCCTGCATTATCTGGGTCTGTTTTGATCCAGTCGTCCTCTAATGGAGTGTTATTCCGTGACAGCAGGGCTGGGGAGGCTGAATAAAATGGGTAGAGTGGTGTGTGGCCTAGCCTCTCGCTCTTTCGCTCGTCTGTTGTGTTAGGTGAGCCGTGGCCTGGCGGAAGCGAGCGACTGCGGGAAAGGATTGTATGAATGAGTGTACCTGAGGCCGTGTTAGTGGGCGAGCTCAAAGAACAGCCTCTTCAGTTGCTCTGAAGGTCCTGTAGCACAAAGGAGTGCTGCTGGTTTTAGGGAAGCACCAGGGAATGACGTAAATGGGGAAAACACGCAACACAAAGAGCTTTGGGTAAAGCGGTATCCTTGAGCCTCAGTTATTATTGTGATTTTAAAAGAACAATTAAATGTTCAAATGAGAGCGTCGACATAGATCTCTGAGTGGAGGAACACGCCCTGTGCGAATGGTTGCTGCTTACCCCATAGACCCATAGTTCTACATGTTCTATTTCTGCGAGTCGGCTCTTATTACCTGTTGGAGCTCCGTCTTCCTCGAACAATGTCACATTCTTAGAACTCCCTCCTGTGAAGGGGTCAGCACTGTGTTCCCCTCCCTCACCGAGAACAGGTGCAGCAGCCCGTGTGTGGGTGTTCTCTGCCCTGTCACCCTGGCCAGCTGGTCCCAAAGGGGGTTTAGCTATGTTTCTCCCGCAATTACACTCCTAAAAAGGACTCCGGTCGGAGACTTAAGTTGTTGACATGGCCTGTGCTCTGTTCTTGTCCTGTTAAGTTTAGTCTCGTTTTTTTTTTTAAAGAAATCCGTCTTTTCAGGATCGCCTAGGCTATTCAATACCAGGTCTCTATGGAGTCGTCTGGTTGCCTGCCCTGTCTCTTGCCGGCGATATGGCGTGGCGGATGGCAACATGAGATGTTGACACAAAGTAGTGTCTGTAATAATTGGGAGAAATAACATTCAGAAGTGTTAGACCTCTCACCGCTGCATTCAACACATGATATGTGATTTATTTTTAAAAAATTCTGAACAATCTGGATTTTCTGACTAATCTTTTCTGCGTTTTTATATCCCCAACCCTGATCTTTAGCCAGTCCATTTGTTTTTGTTTAGCTTTTAGAACCTGAATTCATAAAATTCAATCTCTGTGCTGTCAAAAGATGACCTGATTTTTATTTATTTTTTTATAAAAATAAAAAAAATGTTTTTATTTAATTAAAGTTTTTATAAATGATGTATATAAATGATGTATATATTTTTTTCAATCTGGGCAAATGGCAAAGCATCTGACTCCTGGACGGTCTGTTCCAAGAACTTGTTTCCCTGTGGGTAGCCAACTCCCCTGTGAGGAGAGTTCCTCCCGCTGACTACTGACAACCTTGCATCGGGTCGCATGTCTCTTTTTGCTCTGACTGACTCAAGTCAATGAAGTATTGGGTGTGTGACGAATGGTAGGTTTCATGAACCATGGGTCTCTTGAAGCAATATTCTCATTGAGACTAACCAGGGTAACTTTGCAGATTTGTTAGAATCTGTGGAAAAGTGGCGCATGCACAGAGTTGCAGCCTATATAATTACATAGAGCGAGAGTTTGTCATAAAGGGCATCATTTCAACTCAAGTACCGATAGAGATGTACTGTATGACCCTTCTATTGAAGCCTGAAGCTGTATTTTTCCCTCTGAACATGGTGCGGCTTGTCCCAGTGTCCTTCCCATCTCCATTAAAACCCTTTTGAATAATAGGCATCGTGCAGAAAAAATAATGGTGAAGATCCCACATCCTCAAGCCCGGGGTGTCCGGCCAGTGGATTATCAGACTTGTTGGATGCGGACATTGGTACGTGGGGTTCAGCGGTTGGCAGAACAAAAGAAGTTTCCGAAACGAGTCCAGGCAGCCTAGTTTGATCAGGTTTGTTGTGGTTCTAGTTTTCAAAAGGTTCTCTAACTAAAGCGCCCACCGCCAATAAGACTCTGAGGGAGTCTGCAGCAGTAGGTTGGTGAGATGTTCCTCTTGAAGGAAACTCTAACTTGTCGTTAATGGGTAAATTCCTGGGGGGGGGTGTAGCATTATGGTTTGACCGTTATCTTCTAAAATGGGCGGTAAAAGAGGCAGATAAGCTGAAGCGTTTGAAGACTGTTCTCATCAGAACAATGAGACACTCATGCCAGGCTGTCCTCTGCAGAATGGGCTAAGACTCTCCTCAACTGTGCCCAGAGAGACTTATGGTGTTGACAATGTCTCCTCAGCAGGCCTAATTATCTCACCCTTCGTTACCTTTTCAGTCAGAGTTTACACGCGCTAAAGATCGAGCATAATGTTGTGTCCTAAAGACCGATTTTTGGGATCTCTTAAAACCAAAGCAGAGCATAATCACATACTTGTGTTCCTCTTATAGCCCAGTTAAGACTGGGTCTGGTTTATTTGTTGAAGCTACCACTCCCCCACCATCCACATCGTAGCAGTCCAGGCTCCAACCCCTGTTGTTACTGCCGAGTGCACACACACAGGGCCTGCCCTAGATGTCTCTGTACAGCTCAAGGGTCACAATGGAGTATGCACACTTCACACGCAAGGATCAGTTTACACGCGCACACACACACACACACACACACACACACAGGGATAACCTCCCTCTCCTGGAATCAAAGATAATAAGCCTTCTCTCTGTCTCTCTCACTCCTCTACTGTACTTTTCCCTGGGTTTCACAATGTTCCTCTGCTGTAACAAACTGAACTGTGAGCTCTCTGAGAGGATAAGGACTCTGAGGAATGGCTTGTCCTGGCTGCGCCTGTTGGCATTGCCCAAGTCCTGACTGTTCTGGCTGTGCCATGCCATAGAGACGGCGCAATCCATGTCATCTCTGTCAAAGACGTGTCACTGTCCGCGGCAGCCCATTTGGACTGTCCTCTGTTTACCTAACACTCTGTTAGGGAGGGAGTTTTCCCTTCCCGTCAGCTCGTCAAATGACTTTACCTTTGTGTCTCTCTGAAGCGGAAAAAACCCCACCACATCAAAGTTCAGTTTGGTCCCGCGCTCTGTCCTGGTGCTTTTCATTGCCTCGTTGTTTGAAAGGTCAAACTTCTTCACCGAGGGCGGTAACCGATTTCAAAATCCCTGGGTTTTGTCTTCCCGTGTTTTGTTAAGTTTGGCAATGCGACATGGGGGGGGGGGGTTGGCAGAGGATGTTGGGAGATTATATATTTGAAATGCCTCACTCACTCGGTAATAGCCGTGCATGCCACTAGCTAAATGACATCTTGGGATTTGGCCAGCTTCAGTGGACAGACTGATTGACTTCTCACGCAGTCAATCATTACATTGCAGGTGCCTCTTCTCAAAAGTGTTATGAAAAGCGACCTGAATTAAGCTGGTCCATTGTCAAGCTCCAGGCCCCCCCAACGCGCTCTGTGTGCCCCCCTCTGCAGATCAGTGTCCAAGCAGTGAGCACCCAGCCCCTTTGCGTGCATTCCCCCATCTCCTGTCTGCCAATGTGGGCTCCACCCTGCTCTGTCTGGGGGTAGGCTAGTTCCCAGGCTCCTGTTACAAAGGCCTGCGTCTCAGTGTTTGAACTTCCTTCAGGGCATCACGTGACACTGACTCAATTATATTGCATGTCATGCCAGTGTGGGCTCCACATGCAGGCTTATCATTGTCATCTGCCCAAAATGCTTTGGTGCATTATTGATAGCAATGCTTCCGGGTGCGTTGTTTTTGTGGTACCTCTCTGAATGCGTCTTTGTCTGGTTGTGGATGAGCAGAGGAGACTGGAAGTGAACTTTAGTCTGACTAGTGTTTGCCTGCTGAATGCAGTTCTGGAGTGGAGGAGATGCCTTGAGGAAAGTCTGTGGACTGGTAGAGGGGAGGCAGAGTGATCCCACATGTAGGTGCGATAGTCTAGCGATTTGGCCTAACAGTATCTTGCGTCTCTTTCCTACGCCGAGGGGGAACGTTTTCTTTCAGGAAAAAGGGATGACGTAATGTGTAGTAAAGATGAGGTAGGCTAACCTAAATTGAAGCTATAAAATTGTCTTTAGATAATACCTAGGTGTTGGTGGGAACCAGAAACAGAATGTGTTGCATATTTGTGTTTTTATTTTATTTTTTATTTTGACAGGGATTCGTCCTGAGAACACAATCGTTATATCTATCTTTTTTTTTGTACATCCAATACACGAAACGCAAAACAAAACCATAGAAAACAAACACATTCTTCAGCAAAAAGGTCCTCAATCAGCCAATCAATTCATCCAATTTTAGTGTGCCTTGGGGATTTTTCCACAAGTAAGGTGCAAACCAAATAGTAACAACAGATGTACCTAAACTCAGTGGAGATGGATAGGACAGCCATCCTTGAGACGGAGTCTGTTATCTCGTACGTTAACCATGTAGAAAGGTACCGCTGGAGTTTACACCGGGGGGGTTATAAACAAACGCATGGATCTACGAGCCTCCAGCCTACTTTCTGATCCAGAAGGACAGAGGCTGGGGTTGACATGCTGTCCTCTGATCCTCTGCTGCTGAAGAGTTCTTCTCCCAGAAACAACCATTCCTAAAAAAGCTTCTTTTTTTTTAAATCAATTTGTTTGATTTTGTAGGAAAGTGAAATCCCCTGCCTCTGTGAGAGTAGAGCTTTAGTCATGCTGACCGGATTGCTAGATTTGTAACATTTTCGCTCATGAAGGGGGTTTTTCTCATGGAAGAGGAGTAGTTTTTTCCTAATAATGGAAAAACAAACAAATTTTAATTTGTCAATGTAGATGCATTTCTTAACATTGTGTTAATATTTTCCCTTAACATGTCTTTCCTGGTCTGATCCAGCTGATGTGCTGTCATGTCAGGAATCAGGATAGCCTGCGACTCCTCTTCTCCCCATCCAGCTATGAGCCCTCCAGCCAGAGTACAGCTCAGTCTGTAGCTAGTGTTGGCAGAACATCACAAATAGTACTGTAGAGCAGGGCCTGCCTGTCAGCTGCAGGGATGGAGGACCAGAGTTCTGACCCCTCACACACATACTCCCAACTGCGTATACAGAGTATTTCAGCAGGCTGATGTAGTGTTGTAGTACATTTTATCATGGACTCACTCTTTCTGTGTTTCTCTCCCAATTTAAAATAAATAAAAAACAATCACTTTCTCACTCTCCTCCTTTCACCCCCCTCTCTCAAACAGTTAATTCCTCTTCCTGTCTTGTCTTCATTCTTCCTGAAATCGATTTATGGCAGCCCCCCCAGCAACAGAAGTTGAGTTAAATGCTGGAGACACATTTCAGTTGAATGCAACAACTGACTAGGTATATTCCTTTTCATTTCTCTCCTTTCTCATAGTCCTCCAACCCATCCTGTATCATCCACCCAGGCCTGTACTGGTCCTATGTGTCTCTGGCACCTCCCTCCCTGTCTGTTTATCATTCTCTCTGTTGAACTATGGACTCTGCCTGGTGTGGATTCCACAGTATCAGATCGGATCACATCTGTGCCTGTTTATTTTTCACCAGACTGTAGCTTAATGCTCCGTGCTGTTTGAAGCCCCTCTTCTCGCTGTTCTCCTGAAACTCTTTCCAGGGCTTCAGACCCCATGGCGGCTGGTTGCTCAGTGGGTATCGCTCTGCGGCTTCACCCTGGAACCGCTTACCCTGCAGCCGACCCTAGTGAGACTGGGCCTGGAGCAACACGCATGCCGGCCTCCGGCTCTCCCACTTTCAGCTCCGGATACTACTATAGTAATATGACTAGTATACACTGTGGCCAGTATACGACACACCATTCACGAAAGTGGATGCCTCCTACAGACAGTAGCTTGCTTTATAAAGCAGCCAGACAGGCATCGAGGCATTCAGTTACTGTTCGGTTGAATGTTAGAATGGGCAGAACGAGTGGCTTTAAGTGACTTTGAGCGAGATATGATCGTCGGTGCCAGTATCTCAGAAACCGCCGGCCTCCTGGGCTTTTCACGCACGACCGTGTCGAGGGTTTACCGAGAATGGTGCGACAAACAAACAACAAACGTCCTGTGGGCGGGAAAAACATCTCGTTGACGAGAGAAGTCGAGGGAGAATGGTTCGATTCGTGCAAGCCAACAGGCGGGCCACAAACAGGAAAATAATAGGGCAGTACAACCAGTGGTGTGCAGAACGGCATCACGGAACGCACTCCTCGCCGGTCCTTGTCATGGATGATGGTGCAGCTATTGCAGCAGACGACCACACCGGGTTCCACTCCTATCCGATTAAAAACAACAAGAGGGGGCTCCAGTGAGACGGCGATTCCCAACACTGGACAATTGAGGAGTGGAAAAACATTGCCTGGTCCGACAAATCCCATGTTCCTGTTGCGTCACGGGGATGGCAGAGTCAGGATTTGGCGTAAACAGCATGAGTCCGCAGCCCCATCCTGCCTGGTGTCAACGGTACAGGCTGGTGGTGTAGGGGTATGGGGAGTGGTTTCCTTGCACACGCTCTATCCCTTGATACCAATTGAGCAACGTTTGAATGCCACAGGATATCTGAACATTGTTGCTGACCAGGTACATCCCTTCATTGCTACAGGGGGGTCCGACCCAGTACTCGATCTGTATCTGATAAACCGGCCACTGAGTGTATATGACCAGAGCATATCAGACCATATACCGTGGGATTTATATGTTCAATTATTTGTATTTAACTGTTGTAGTTATGTCGTGAACCAGTTTTATAATAGCAATAAGGCACCTTGGGGGTTTGTCGTGTATTGCCAATATAAGGGCTGTATCCAGGCACTCCGCATTGCGTCGTGCTTAAGAACAGCCCTTAGCCATGGTATATTGGCCATATACCACACTTCCCCGGGCCTTATTGCGTAATGAGACCTCACCTTTGGTGGTCTTGGCCAGTCAGTCATGTTACACAACTGCCAAAAGCCCGCCTTGCCAAGCGAATACACGGCCACCTGGTGACGCCAACCTTGCCGATGCAGGTACCTCTCTGTCTGGGCCGAGGGAGCACAAGGCACCCGTCACCTGTCCTCCCCAGGCACTGTAAATGTGGCACGGGTTGGTCGTTTTGGGCCATGGGGGTGCCTGTGAATCTGCCTGGCTGGCTGGCCAACATTGACCTGGTTCCTCTCTAGGCTACAGTCAACTAGCCATGCCCAGCTCCAGCGAGAGGTGACCGCACGCTCTATTCCGCAGTGTTGGGTTAGCATCTATTATTTACCTCTCATTAGCCTTGCAATCACTGAACATGCATACTGTCTGTATAATGCGCCGTGTTGCTGTGCAGTGCTGCAAGGTTAATGCCGTTAATGCAGACGCTGCAGTAGGATGCAGGGAGAGAGAAGGCTAGTATTCAATACTTTGCAGCATTGATCTCTCTGCGACCCCTGCCCTGTGTCATCCTGGATGTGGGATTAAGACGAATCATTGGTCCAGTCTGATTAATCAATTTCTGTAGCATCTATTTAATCCGCAAAAAAATTGACAATTAGGCCTAGCTATGAGTATCCCCTTAGCCACATTGGGGAGAGATCCACATGGTTGCCTTCTGTCAGTGATCAAGATGAATTGCTGCTGTTCATGTTTCTAGATGAATGGTCACCCCCCACTACAGTCGTCAGTAATATTTTCCTCTAATCTGTTTAAACATCTCCTCCCTCTGCTCTGGGATCAATGTGTTTTACTGTTCCGCAGGAAATGTAGAACGGTAGTTCATTCATTATGCCCTGCTGATAATCCTTAGGCTGCCATCCAAACGGTTTCCCCTGCGTTTCACTGTCGTGTCACTACAATGGTGGGCCCAGAGTTCAGTCTGGTTTAACCGGGTTAGGTGATCCTAGTGCTGGGCCAGAGTGCTGCTGTAGGGCAGGCAGTTTACCCTGTACCCTGCTAGCAGTCTGTGGTCCTCCCTCCCTCTCGCTCTTGCATAAACCATCAGCTCTCACTAGCATGTTAGCTAATGCTACGCATGCAGCTGTGAGCACATTTTTCAGATCGAGCATCAGTTGGCTTTTAGAGTGTAACAACATATGGTCATTTGAGGGAACAAGGGGAGGTTTATTTAATTTTTTTCTTCGCTTTCCTCAATGCAGCGGTGGATGGATGTCAGCGTTCTGAATGGAGCCCCTTTTCGTCAGCCTGTGGCTGCTCATGCGTTCATTGAATGTCCTGACACGGATCATGCACGTCGGCCTCACTTATATTCTGGTGCTGACCTAGTCTAACACGCATTACCAAATGGAAATGATCTATTGCCACGTTCCCAATTCTTGGCACTCTTGTCTCCTATTTATACGTTAGTATGTTAGTACTCTTTTATATGTTAGTGCTCCTGAAATGTGTCAGCAGTCGGCCGGTCTGAACACACAGGATTAATGCCTTGATTACTGACTCTCGGTCCTTTCCTCCTGCCCTGTGAAACCTCGTAGACCCAGGTGTGTGTGTGTGTGTGTGTGTGTGTGTGTGTGTGTGTGGGCCGCATGTCGAAGAGAAGTTTGCTCCGGACACTCATAAGGTCAGGAGGCACATGTCCAAGCAGTCCGTTTCCGTCGCACACTAGCATGTCGATCTGGCATAAGGACCAAGTCGGGTGACCAAGTTTGAAATCCGTTTCCTGTTGTTTGCCCCTCTGTGACCCTTGGTTTGAACTTTTATTAAAACAAGTAACAGACTAAAATGTTTTTGCAAGAAGATGAAGCCAAACCTTTTTGATGTTATGTGATCTCTCACTGCTGGGCAAGTGGGCATGGGCTATTGTGAACTGCCACCATAGAGCTCCTGTACGTCTATTTCTTCTAGGCTACAATATTTTCTAGTTCAGCGACCTTGGTCTCACTCAAGCAAAATGGGCCTAATCACTTACATTAAAGTCTCTATTGTCTGTCCCAGTGGTGGCAGCCCAGGGTCTCTCCTTGGCAGAACCCACTGTCCTGACCCCCCCCCCCCCCCGATTCTGAAGTAACACAGCCTCAAAATACAGTTTCTGCAACCCTCCTTCCTACCATTTTTCACCCTGGGTCCACCGGTCTACTATGAATGACCTCAATAGTCTCCAGCCAAGAGCCCCTTGTGGGTCACACAGTTTTTGGCCGTGATAAAGAATCCCCAATCCAATCCAGCCTGGGAACAAATAACAATTAAACAAGTAGAGGGAGAGAGGGGTGGGATAAACAGAAGTGGGGAACAATTCTGCTTTGTTTCTGAGGCACAGCACATGGGTGACTGTCCAGACCAGTCCGGGCTGGATCGGGGGCTAAAGCAGCCTGGGTAAAGAGGGTATAAATGGACAAGGCCCATAACTGCTAGTTTTCCAGACCCACGCCCTCTAGTCCAAACACAGTTTCTCACCACGCACCAGGCCACTGAGTCATGTTGTCAAAGAAGAATGACGACAGTGGAGGTGAACCCAGTAGGAGAAAGGTAAGACTGGAGGAGGAGGAGGATGGATTAGGCTGGGACTGACAAGGCTTCGGTAGATGTAAATTAAATATGTGTACAGGCGTTTATGGATCTCATCGTTGGTGACTTTTTTATTTTATTTTTTCTCTCCAGTTTTCAGGACTGTTTATGAGTTTGGTCAGTACCGTGCATGGTTCTAATGCCAGTGTTAATATAATACCACGTGTGACATTCTTCTGAGTGAAGAGGAAGGAAGCCGAGTGGATACTTGAAAAACCCGACCTCCTATCATGAGTACGCAAGACCTTTGCCTCCCCCGTGACTCATATCTATTTGGTTGGTTGGTTGGTGTGAAATCCAGATTGCGTAACCATGAGTCACTTCCTCTCTGTATTTCGGTAGTCACGCCGTAGCTTCCTGTAGAGAGAGGTGGACGGGCGCGTCTGGTACTCTGGATGTGCGTCAGACACTTGTGGGCTTATTTCAGCGTGACTGTGTCAGTGTGTTGTGCGTACACACACACACACACACACACACACACACACTTATTCGACGGTTTACGCTTTTGTTTTGCGCTCCGACGATAAGTGGAATGTTTACACACATTGAGGTGTCGTCCAGGTGCTTGAAAAATGAAACCCGGATAAAAGATTTCAAGAAACCTTTTCAATCTTCAACTCTGTTTTCGTCTGTGAAATCTCCCAGTGCTCATATTTTTTTTTTGTCCAGATTGTGAAACGTTACATAATCGCTCAACAATGCCGCTCTACATCACTGGGATTTCATACGTTTTTACATCCGGTTTGATCATAACTTAATCTACGGCATCGCTTTCCGTGTAGTTTCTCCATTAAGTTGTGTCCGTGTTGCTGGTTTTTATGACGCCAGTAAGTAAATCCATCAATATTACCAGCAGCAGGTTTAATTTATATTTCCTCCAAACCAAAGCTGCCTCCCTGGCTCTGGCCTGTTGTTAGACCTACATTCTACTATAATGTTACTGCAGATAAATCGTGATTTTTTAACCCGTGGTTGTGTTAAATCAATCACTAGCCCCGAACCCCTAGACACTTGCCCCCACACCCCTTTTAGATCGTACACAACCTGATGTGTGTAAATGGTGGAAACTCGACATGGCTTTCGATTGCTACGGTTATCATGTTGCTTTGCTTAATCCCATCTGATAATTCCTTTTAAGATGTACAAGGGGCCAACAAGGAAGTTTTGTCAGGGAAAGGAGTTGCTGGGTTTTTAGTTTTTGACTGGGTTTTGGACTTTGGTGCTTGTGTGAGAGCGTTGTGGTCTCATTCCTCCCTCTGCCAGCAGATCCAGTTTGCGGACCAAAAACAAGAGTTCAACAAACGTCCCACCAAGATCGGCCGCCGCTCCCTGTCCCGATCCATCTCCCAGTCCTCCACAGACAGCTACGGCTCAGGTACTGAGAATACGCGTGTGTCTGCGCGCGCACACACTCGCATACACACCTAGCACGTGCACACACCTGACACGCTCACGAGCGCCCTGACACACCCTGTGCCTAACTAATCACAGCCCAGGTACAGTATCCAGTATCACACAGTAAGAGTCTATTCCCAGATAGGTGGGGAGCAGGAATGTTCTCTGTAACGTATAACTGGATTAAGATGAGACGATACAGGCCACAGAGAGCTGCTAGTGTTCTCTCTAGTTTCTAACACTGTGTTCCATTCAATAATAACTGCAGACACACACACACACACACCAATGTCCTTGTGAAAGTTTGAGATCAGTTGTTTTTTCTTCTGGCAGGCAGGCCAGTGTAAGCCGGATTTAAGGTTGGGGGTCCATAAAAGAGAGAGGGGGGGGGGAGAGAAAGGTGGAGGCACTATACGTGTTGTCCTGGTCAACTGCTTATCCCACTCCTGGTTGTTCCCAGGGCTCCTAGAGGCCCCTTTCAAGAGTGGGGGGAGAGAAAAAATGGAAGGGGAAGGGGGAGGGAGAAAGAGAGGAGAGGCGATATTTTCCACCGAAGCGCTGGGATGGTTTGTAGTAGGATGAGGGGCCTGTCAGTCCTGCGTGTCATAAAAAGGGTGTGACCCTTGCTTTACAACCAGAGTTAATCTGGCGGGGTGACGTTCAAGTGTTGTGAACATGTTTGTCAGGAGTGAAGTGTGAAAGACGTAGTGTGAAGTAGGACTTCCCTGGCATCCCCTACGTGGCCTCTCATTCTTCCACTTGTGATGTCACTCACAGCCTACCTGGCTGTCCCTAGTCTTTTTGAATGTCGCGCACAGACACTCACCGGCCGCTTCACCCAAATGCCTCAAGTTCACCCTCCCTCCTTTCTTCTTTGTCCTCTCACTGTACCTCGTTGCATTCTGTGTCCCCCCCCCCTCTCGACCCTATCTCCTCCGCTGGGATACTCTCTTTCTCTCCCCCTCTTTCCTGATCCCCTCTACTGTGATCCTCAGCTCTGTGGTTGCTGTCATTATTCCCACAGAAAGAGTCAACAGTCCGAGTCCTGACTGTCCCCGCTGACCATTCTGTCTCTCGCTCTCTTTCTTTTCCTCTCTCTCTCTCTCTCCTGTTCACATGCTCTCTGTCCCAGCCCTGGGCCTTGAGCGCGCGCACACACTGTGGGAGAGCTGTTGTTCGTCTTAAGGCGTCCACATGCTTCCCACCTGAAACAGTTTGTAGATCTATTATGACGTTTTTGATCTTCGGCAATGTTTTTTTTTTTTGTGCGTTCGTTCGCCAACGTCTACACCTCTTCGTCAGTGATTGGTCAACAGTAGGGATTCTTCAATGAAGTGTGGTCATTCAACGAGATACGACTCGTATCACGACTCGTATCACTTTTTGCACAATATTGCGTCCAACCTAAAGTTAGATGGCAAACTGCACGACTAAGATATCCTTGGCAAAAAGGTCCAAATGAATGACTGATTTCTTGAATTGTTAGATTCATTCTGACAATTTTAATTCTGGCTACGGCGTCTCAAGATGGACAAACGGTACCACTGTCGCTATTTTCTTGTTTTTTTTAAGGGAGTATGCGAGGCACAGACGTTCACTTCACCTCGCCGAGTTCTGCTAGGATCAAACCCAACCGAGTATGTAGATGCCCAGGCTCTTCTGGTTTATTCTGCCCTGGGGTTCAGTCCCTAGATATATCTTGTAATGTGAGAGATGCCGTTATTTTGGACATCAGAGTAGATTGTGGTCTAGTGTGTGGTCATGTCACATGTTGTTGGTTTAATGTCGATATCCTGAGCGCATGTTGAATGTGCTTTTTAATGTGTGTGTGTGTGTGTGTGCAGCTCGAGTGCTGCTGTTGAGTGTGTGTAGATGTGCTGTTGCGTGCGTGTCCTGTCCTCTGACCCCTCTCTTCTCTGTCCTGCTCCCTCTTTTAGCTGCGTCGTACACGGACAGCTCTGACGACGAGACTTCTCCTCGGGACAAGCAGCAGAAGAACTCCAAGGGCAACGGAGACTTCTGCATCAAGAACATCAAGCAGGCCGACTTCGGACGCAGGGAGATCGAGATCGCTGAGCAAGGTGGGCTAGGGATGATGTGTGGCAAGGTGGGCTAGGGATGATGTGTGGCAAGGTGGGCTAGGGATGATGTGTGGCAAGGTGGGCTAGGGATGATGTGTGGCAAGGTGGGCTAGGGATGATGTGTGGCAAGGTGGGCTAGGGATGATGTGTGGCAAGGTGGGCTAGGGATGATGTGTGGCAAGGCGGGCTAGGGATGATGTGTGGCAAGGCGGGCTAGGGATGATGTGTGGCAAGGTGGGCTTAGGGATGATGTGTGGCAAGATGGAAGATGTGTCTGTGTGGGAGAGAGAGGGATTCTCTGATGGTGTGATTACGTGTGTGTTGGATGCGTGTGCCTTGCTGACAGGCCATCTCCCCTAGGGCTGTTTGCTTAGTGGCCGTATGTTCCCATCCTGTGAGATAAACAGCAGGGGGCCGCCTGCCTCTCCCACTAATACCCAATCAAGCACGCTGTGATGGGACACTCCATTCTCTGCTGAAACCCAAAAGGACAACGCCACTGACCACTCAGTCCCCAGTGTCTGTACTGCACCACTGACCACCCACAGTCCCCCGCGTCTGTACTGCACCACCGACCACCCACAGCCCCCCGCGTCTGTACTGCACCACCGACCACCCACAGCCCCCCGCGTCTGTACTGCACCACTGACCACCCACAGTCCCCCGTGTCTGTGCTGCACCACTGACCACCCACAGTCCCCGCGTCTGTGCTGCACCACTGACCACCCACAGTCCCCCGTGTCTGTGCTGCACCACTGACCACCCACAGTCCCCCGGGTCTGTGCTGCACCACTGGCCACCCACAGTCCCACGGGTCTGTGCTGCACCACTGGCCACCCACAGTCCCCCGTGTCTGTACTGCACCACTGGCCACCCACAGTCCCCCGTGTCTGTACTGCACCACTGACCACTCACAGCCCCCCGTGTCTACTGCACCACTGGCCACCCACAGTCCCCCGTGTCTGTACTGCACCACTGACAGCCCCCTGGGTCTGTACTGCACCACTGGCCACCCACAGTCCCCCGTGTCTGTACTGCACCACTGGCCACCCACAGTCCCCCGTGTCTGTACTGCACCACTGGCCACCCACAGTCCCCCGTGTCTGAACTGCACCACTGACCACTCACAGCCCCCCGTGTCTGTACTGCACCACTGACCACTCACAGTCCCCCCGTGTCTGAACTGCACCACTGACCACTCACAGCCCCCGTGTCTGTACTGCACCACTGACCACCCACAGTCCCCCGTGTCTGTACTGCACCACTGGCCACCCACAGTCCCCCGTGTCTGAACTGCACCACTGGCCACTCACAGCCCCCCGTGTCTGTACTGCACCACTGACCACTCACAGCCCCCCGTGTCTGTACTGCACCACTGACCACTCACAGCCCCCCGTGTCTGTACTGCACCACTGACCACTCACAGTCCCCCGTGTCTGTACTGCACCACTGACCACTCACAGTCCCCCGTGTCTGTACTGCACCACTGACCACTCACAGCCCCCCGTGTCTGTACTGCACCACTGACCACTCACAGTCCCCGTGTCTGTACTGCACCACTGACCACTCACAGTCCCCCGTGTCTGTACTGCACCACTGACCACTCACAGCCCCCCGTGTCTGTACTGCACCACTGGCCACCCACAGTCCCCGTGTCTGAACTGCACCACTGGCCACCCACAGCCCCCGTGTCTGTACTGCACCACTGGCCACCCACAGTCCCCCGTGTCTGAACTGACCACTGACCACTCACAGCCCCCCGTGTCACTGCACCACTGACCACTCACAGCCCCCGTGTCTGTACTGCACCACTGGCCACCCACAGTCCCCCGTGTCTGAACTGCACCACTGACCACTCACAGCCCCCGTGTCTGTACTGCACCACTGACCACTCACAGCCCCCCGTGTCTGTACTGCACCACTGGCCACCCACAGTCCCCCGTGTCTGAACTGCACCACTGACCACTCACAGCCCCCCGTGTCTGTACTGCACCACTGGCCACCCACAGTCCCCCGTGTCTGCACTGCACCACTGACCACTCACAGCCCCCCGTGTCTGTACTGCACCACTGACCACTCACAGCCCCCCGTGTCTGTACTGCACCACTGACCACTCACAGCCCCCTGTGTCTGAACTGCACCACTGAAGCTGTAAAGTCTGAAAGTAACATTTCGCTTGTTTGCGATGTATGCCTTTTAAATGTATGGTGTTTAAATGTGGTGCCAAACATTGGGATGCAGGGAGGATGAGTGCAATCTAGATGAGATGGTCGATGTGTCAGCAGCGGGCCTGTTTCAATCAGAGAGGACTTAATTTTATCCATGTGAACACTCGGAGCCTGCTGCCGAAATAAGAGGAATTAAAACTCCTCGCTTTTAACACACGGGCTGCAGTAGTTGCTGTGACCGAGACATGGGTCAATTGAGGACAATGAGGTTGAGCTACCAGGTTATAGCGTTCCATAGACTAAACTGAAACGGTGGCGGCGTGTGTGTGTTTTTACTAGAAATGATGTGCATTTTAACCCTCGCTCAGATCTGAAAACGGATGGTCTTGAGGTTGCATGAGTAGATACACTCCTTCCTAAATGTCGTCCTGTACTTGTCGGTGTGTGCGATCGGCCTCCTAAGCAGAATCATTTCTAGGATTTACTAGAATCGAATTGCTGTGATCTTAGACCTCGTAAGGAAATAGGATCTCTACCTGGCCAAATTCAGAAGGACAAATCTACAACAAGATAACGACGGTTATATTAACTGTAGAAACCAGGCAAGATACAAAATGGATAAGGCCATATCCCAACATTATATAGACGCCGTTAATGACCACTTACATCAGCCTCGTAAACTGTGGAACCTTTTAAAGGGCATTGGTTCAAAAACTCCCCATATGGTAAAATCCTGTAGTATTGGCCTGGATATGAGGTTTTATGCTATGACTGGCAAAGGTTGCAAATGATTTTAATTTTTTTTTTTTTTTCAATAGCCTCATCTCTGGTTAAGAAGTTACCCTATCTGCTCTGGACACTATGGCCAGTCTTTCATCAACAACTTTTACCATAGCAAAGCTATCACAAATGAACAATCTACTATGCTTAATGAGCACAAACAAAGCAACTGGGCTTGGATAATCTTTCCTGCAAGATTCATAGGATAGTACTTGTCACTGCTAAAATGATACCGCGTATTGTAATCCTTTTCGATTGGTAGTGGTGCATTTCCTAACCATCTCAAAACAGCCCGGGTGGTTCCACTCGCCACAAGAAGAGCAGTAAAACAAATGTAGGAAACCGCCTCATCCAAAGTTGTTGAGAGAGAGAGATGAGTTGTTCATCAACTTGAGGATACCCTCTTGAGCACAAACTTTATGAACTACAATCTGTCTTTAGAACAGCTCATTACACTGATACTTGCCGTATCCACTTTTTGATTTGGGGGGACATTAAGAAGGAAAGTGAAAAGGGGAACTATACAGGTATGGTCATGTTGGACTCGCAGAAAGTTTTTGACACTGTGGACACATTCTCCTGGTGAAACTGAAGTGCATGGGTCTAAATGATGTAGCGGGGAATTGGTTTTCGTCTTATCTGACCAACAGAATACAAGTATGTGATGTTCTGTCAGAGGCCAAATAAATAACCTGTGGCGTACAACAGGGATCAATCCTAGGGCCTCTCTTTTTTTCTTATATATGTTAATGATATGCTAGGTACAGTAAAGTGCAAACTCCTGCTTTATGCTGATGATTCAGACATACTGGTACCAGGAAAGGATACCGTTTACATAGAGGAGACCCTGAGTAAGGAATTGCATTTTGTTAGATATTGGTTGTCTGACAACAAATTGTCACTACATTTGGGAAAAACTGAGGTTGCTTAGGGCTGGCAAGATAACAGTAAACTGTGCAGGCAAGAAGATTGAATCTAAAACGCGTATCTTATCTTGGTGTGTCCCTAGATCAATCCCTTTCTGGAGACCTGATTGATGCTAAAATCATTTCTAAAATGGCAAACATTTTTTTTAATTATTTTTATTTTATCTTAAAATATCTTGTGTTAACATTAAAGTTAAGAAACTGCTTGTCTCGACCTCGATTCAGTGTCATTTTGATTAGGCTATCAAAAAGCTGAGAGAGAGAATGCAGGTCATGCAAAATAATGTTATCAGGTATATGCCGAATGTCCCCTCTAGGACCCACGTGGGGTACAGGAGTTCTGGGAGGTGGGCTTGTTGCCTTTGGAGTCGAGAGTGGACCAACTTAATCATATGTTTGACATCTTAAATGACCGTGCCCCAGGTTACAAGAAACGCCACATTGATATGGTCTATAACCAACACAGTCACAATACCAGAGCTAGTGACATGTCTTGTGAAATCCCAAGAGTAAACAGTACTGTGAGAGCACGTTTTTCCATACAGGCATTTGTCTATGGAATAGCCTTCCCTTGAGGTAAAGAAAAATAGCTTTAAAAAGCAGGCAGTGTTTTTCATTTGGACAAGGCTGTCTAAGTAAGGGAAACCACTCCACAGACCTTTGTGCCCCCTACTGCTGAGCAGGTGTATTTATTTGAGGGATCGGTATGATGTGCAATTAATAAATTGTTTTAATGTGAAATTAATATGGTTTATTTTTGAATATGGTTGACACAGCCCTGGCTCGGTGGGCCTCATCACACATGGCTCGAGCTCTGAATGTCTGGGTGATAGACTATAGGCAGTGCCACAGACGGATTCCCAAAGAATGTTGGCCAGCTAACTTTCATTAACCACTCTTTAACCAGTTAGATTTTTTTTTATTAAGATTTTTGTCATTTTAAAGATTTTTCAGAGAAGGATGCCTTTTTGAAGTTTTGAAACAGGACCAATGTTTTTTTTAGTTGTTGGAATGTTGGGTCTAAAATAACCTGTCGGTTGCGTTGTCTCCTCCACACAGAGATGCCAGCCCTCATGGCCCTGAGGAAGAGAGCCCAGGGAGAGAAGCCGCTGGCTGGGGCCAAAGTAGTGGGCTGCACCCACATCACAGCTCAGACAGCCGTGAGTTACACACACACACACACACACACACACACACACGCCACCATCCACCGCTCAGTTCAATGTGAGTCTGCCTCTTCTGCTCAGAGAACCACAACTCACAGCCATACTGAATGGCACTCGTCTTAAGCCAGCTTCACGCATCTCTTAGCCGCAGGACTTTTCTTTGAACACGAACGTCTCCGTTGGCTGTGTCCTTAACTGAGCGCGCGGTCTGGTCTGTGTGTGTTGTTCAGGTGTTGATGGAGACGCTGTCTGCCCTGGGGGCTCAGTGCAGGTGGGCTGCCTGTAACATCTACTCCACTCAGAATGAGGTGGCAGCTGCTCTGGCCGAGGGAGGTGAGTGGGAACAGGGCTGCTTCATTTGAGCGTCTGTGTCGTGTGGGAGCTCTTTCTCTGTCGCGACCGCTGGCTCTCTGTGCCCATCAATTCAATGGTAGGATATTCCTAAGAACATGCTGCATTGCTCCATTTCTCTTCTCTTACTTTCTCTATTTCTCATCTTTTCGATTCTCTCCCAGGGTTCTCTGTGTTCGCGTGGAAGGGCGAGTCGGAGGATGACTTCTGGTGGTGCATCGACCGCTGCGTCAACCTAGAGGGCTGGCAGCCTAACATGGTACGTGTCTGTCTTGTCTCCCTCAATCACTCCCATCTCTCAGTAACGGACTGGCACCCGGACTTTGTTACAGCGTAAACGGCGTCAGTCCTTTATCCCGAACAGTTAGAGAGACGCGTTGTTGTGTCCTGCTCCAGATCCTAGATGACGGCGGAGACCTGACCCACTGGATCTATAAGAAATACCCCAACATGTTCAAGAAGATCAAGGGAATCGTGGAGGAGAGCGTCACTGGAGTACACCGGTGGGTGGATCACTGCTAACCACACTGCTTCATTATTAGTTGACTCATTGTCTAGACTGAGAAAAACAGTGTTTTGCCAGTAAGCTTCCCCCCTTCGTCAGGGGTTTGTTTTGAAGCGAGTGGTCCATCTTCTATGGCCATGTCTCCATCTAGTGGCCATAACGGGTAGTGTCAGGTTTTTACTGGTAATGACCCCCCTCTTATTGCTGTGTATAGGTTGTACCAGCTGTCCAAGGCGGGGAAGCTGTGTGTCCCGGCCATGAATGTCAACGACTCTGTGACCAAGCAGAAGTTTGACAACCTCTACTGCTGCAGGGAGTCCATCCTGGACGGGTAGGACAACTCCGGGCATGCCTGTTCAAAGCAGAAAGACTGAGGACGATCACGTCGTCGTCGTCACACATAATTGTCTTTGGGCGCTGACGGCCCGGGAGTCTACGGACGACTTAAACATGTTGTCATGCTAACTTCTTGTGATATTTTTGTTGTTGTCTCCCTCCAGTCTGAAGAGGACGACTGATGTAATGTTTGGGGGGAAACAGGTGGTTGTGTGTGGATATGGAGAGGTAAGAGTCTGTCTTACCTACTGTGTATTGATAGTTGACATTTCGCTACATTATTTGTGGACAGTATTATATTGATATTTGTATCGATTCAATGTTTTTTTACTACTGTAGGTAGCGTGAGCTGTACCTGCACCAAAACTCTGCTATTTTTCCTCCATCTTCTTTTTAATAGACAACATGTTTTCAGACCTTTTTATTTCCCTGACTGATCAACACTAGCTTTCTCATTCTCTCTGCAGCAGAGATTTGGTGAGCGATATGTTTGGAACATAACATCACAATACATAGTGTCTCCACAACATTGTATCATGAGGTCCCTGGCAATTCCCAGCCCTACTGTATTTTTTTAAATTTTTATTCATTTTTTTTACCTTTAACTAGGCAAATCCGTTAAGAACAAATTCTTATTTTCAATGACTGCCTAGGAACAGAAGGTTAACTGCCTTGTTCAGGGGCAGAACGACAGATTTCTACCTTGTCAGCTCGGATTCGATCTTGCAACCTTTCGGTTACTAGTCCAACACTCTAACCACTAGGCTACCTGCCACCCCAAATGGTACTTTTTGGAAATGTCCCCAATGCCTCCTACTGGCCCTTCAAACCCATTTCCAGTAGCATCTGGTCCCCCATCCAGGGACCGACCAGGACCGCTCCTGTTTAACTTCAGAGGCAAGCCAGCAGTGGGATGCTGCTGGCGATCTAAACAACCTATTATATCAACATGGACCACCAGAGGAACCTATTTACCATCCATGTCTATAGTAGGGCCTCCATCAGTCCTATGTGTGTGTGTTTTTATTTGCGTATCCATAGGTGGGGAAGGGTTGCTGTGCTGCTCTCAAGGCCATGGGCTCCATCGTGTACGTCACAGAGATCGACCCCATCTGTGCCTTGCAGGCCTGGTGAGTTCAACCAATAGGAGCCTGGTACGTGAACTAATCGGCCAATGGCAGCAGGGTGAACGAGGAAGTAACGTTTTTTTTCTTTCCGTCCCTGTTCAGCATGGATGGCTTCAGACTGGTGAAGCTGAGTGAGGTGATCAGACAAGTGGACATTGTCATCACTTGCACAGGTGAACAACTCTCCTTTGTCCCCTCGGGCAGCACTAGATGGCCACGTTTGAGCATATAAGTGGCAATAGTGTCAAAACTAATAACCAAGCGTAAGTACATGAACTTGCTGGAGTTTAGGTTAGGGTTTAGATTTCTTTGTGAAGTCAATTTTGTGGTTAAAAAACACTATACTCCCATCCTTTCCAGCATGGGCATAGCAACAGCAACCACCTTCTCCCTACGGCTTTACTGCTTGGCTAATTCAGCCTGCACCTCTCTATTCTCACACACACACACACACACACACACACACACACACACACACACACACACACTTCCCTCAGCAGCCTAGAGGGTGACTAGGCAGTAGGGTATAGGCCAGCGGTCACCAACCGGTCGATCGCAGTCTCCAAGGCATTTCTAGTCGATCACCAAACATTTCTGTCAAAAAAACAACATTGATAAATCCTTGCGTACCTATTTTTTGTTTAGAGCTGTTGGTGCGCTTGATTCAGCAGCCCTAGCGCCGGGAATGCAAAAGTGTTCCCGTTCTGAACCATTTCATGTGTCTGAAGGCAGAAGTTCCCCTAAACGGCAGGCCCATAGAGCAAATCAAGTTCACCTATAGGCCTTCCGCTGGCCAATCAGAGAGCTCAGATCAGTGTCTGCACAGTTTCCTTGTCGCCACAGGCTGTAAAAAGAAGCCTGGAACGCACAGCAAGGTTGATACTGTGAGATTTCTTCACTTTTTTTAAAAACCATGACTAGAGTGAGACAACGAATACAGCAAAGAGCTGCTGTTTGTATGAGTACGTGTTTGTTGTTATTCAGTACTGTCAACACTTTATTAAACACTTTTCTAAGCTATAAAATGAGCGTTCTCCCTACTCCCACTCGCGCTACAAAAAGCACTGCTGCGGCAGTGAATGAGTATCGCGAAGTGTTTCCATACGCCTGTTATTAGCGGCTTTATTTTTTTTAGGATCGAGAAATATTTCACTTTCTCTGGTCATATGAGTAACAACATGATTTGGTGCATGAGGCAGAAATAATGCAGTGCGACTTGAGTTTCGCCATCAGCTGGAAGACTGTGTCCCCTTTTTCAAATCAAATTTTATTTGTCACATGCACCAAATACAACAGGTGTAGGTAGACCTTACAGTGAAATGCTTACTTACAAGCCCTTAAACAACAATGCCGTTTTAAGAAAATACCTGAAATAAAAGTAGCAAATAATTAGAGCAGCAGTAAAATAACAATAGCGAGGCTATATACAGGGGGCACCGGTACAGTCAGTGTGCGGGGGCACCAGTTAGTTGAGGTTTGTGAGGTAATATGTAGATAGTTATTAAAGTGACTATGCATAGATAATAACAGAGTAGCAGCAGCGTAGAAGGGTGGGGCGGGCAATGCAAATAGTCTGGGTAGCCATTTGATTAGATGTTCAGGAGTCTTATGGCTTTGGGGTAGAAGCTGTTTAGAAGCCTCTTGTACCTAGACTTGGCGTTCTGGTAACGCTTGCCGTGCGGTAGCAGAGAGAACGGTCTATGACTAGGGTGGCTGGAGTCTTTTGACGATTTTTAGGGCCTTCCTCTGACACCGCCTGGTATAGAGGTCCTGGGTGGCAGGAAGCTTGGCCCCGGTGATGTACTGGGTCGTACGTACTACCCTGTGTCGTGCCTTGCGGTCAGAGGCCGAGTGGTTGCCATACCAGGTAGTGATGCAACCCGTCAGGATTCTCGGGAGGGAGAGGGGAGGGACGGTGAGAGGCAGCCTCACCTCTGCTCCTTCCCTCAGACTGACCATCAGATGCAGACCATCGGTCCAGTCATAAAGCTAATTATTATGCTCACTCCACTCTCTCACAAGTAATACAACAAATTATCTAGTACCATTGCGATCATACCAGAGAAGAACAACATTGGCTGGGCAATTCAAGCATAGCCAATATGCAGTGATAATGTATTGGGCCTATATACTATATAGCCCAATAGGCTTACATTTTTAAAGTCATGTTTAAAAAAATTAAGTGATCTTGACTCAAAAGATGTTGGTGACCACTGGTGTAGACATTACAGGAGTCGCCTCAATCACTCCGACCTGGCAGCCATGTGCTTTGCCAGCCGGTCAGTGCTCCCACATTCAGATTCAATCAGAGTGAAGGGTTAATTGGGACAGACTGCATTACCTCGTCTATTAAGCCTGTCGACAGGCTGCCGTCCTCATCAACGTTAATTGAAAAAGGACAGACAACCGTAATCACTCGTGCGAATGTGTATGCACGCAGACCTGCACGTTCACACACTCCGACTTCGAGGCACGCGATGCCATTCAGACACTTATTCATACTGTAGGTCTATGTGGAGAGTGGATGTGGAGCCAAATGGTGCATTTTTACTAGATGGATTTAAAAAAAAAAAAATTTTTTTTATCTTAGTGCAGGAGATTTATTCCTAGCATCATTTGTGTTGCATATACAGCAACATAATTCCTTTTTGAAGTCGTTATAAATGTCATTCAGCATGTATCGGCCCGACAAGAGGTATTGGTAGTATTCTCCTCTGTCCACATGATTTTCTCTGACGTTTGTGTACAGTAGTGAACATGTTTGTGAGTGTAATATTGATGGCACGTTTAATGACGGCCCCTCTACTTCAGGTAATAAGAACGTGGTGGTGAGAGAATACTTGGACCGTATGAAGAACGGCTGTATTGTCTGTAACATGGGACACTCAAACACCGAGATCGACGTGGTGAGTGAAGTGTGTGTATTGGTGGGAGATGAGGGGGGGGTTGTATGTACGTGTGTGGGTGTGATATTGTGACAGCTTGACTGAACGTGTGGGTGGAAGACACTGCTTGTCACCAATGCTTGTCACGTTATTGTCACTGTGGGGGAAGCTGTGATACGACAACACGCCCCTGACCTGACGTTGTCATAGTTATGGGTTGGCTCGCTGTGGCTTATGCCTGTCAGTTATCATCACTGTTTAGGTGACATCCTCAGGGTCATAGTGAAACCATTTTCATAGTGACTGTTGTCATCGGGGCCTGACATGAACTTTTTTGTCCACCCACCACTGCGGCAGAGATTTAAAAATCTACCAGCCATTATTTTACATTATTATTATTTTTTTAACGGATGAGCATGCGTTGTAATGTTTCTAAAACAATACATGTATTACCAGTAATAAGTGAAGTGGTATATTACTCAGTTACTTCATTTTTTGTGACCTGAGTCTTAACCAAAACACCTAAGATGAGATAAAAATGTTACGCTGCCCCTTTAAGGGCGGGCGGTTACCGTGGCAACGAGGGCACTGAGCCTCTGGGCTGGTCAGTGACTGCCTAGTAGCCGATGTATTTGCTAGCAGTTGAAGCAGTTTAAGCAAACTCAAACATTGAAAAACAACCTAGCTTGTGAACAAAACAATGTAAATAGCCACAAAACACAAGGACAAAGTCTCACTTTAGAGTAAGTTTGACCAACTTTGGATTTCAAAGTGGCACAGCGGTCTAGGGCAGTATTTGAGGTGTCACTACAGACCTGGGTTCGATCCCAGGCTGTGTTGCAACCGGCCGTGACTGGGAGACCCATGAGGCGGCGCACAATTGGCCCAGCATCGTCTGGGTTTGGGAAGGGTTTGGCCAGCCAGGATGTCCTTGTCCCATCACGCTCTAGTGACTCCTTGTGGTGGGCCGGGCACCTTCAAGCTAACTTTGGTCACCAGCTGGACGGTGTTTCCTCCGACACATTGGTGCGGATGGCTTCCGGGTTAAGCGAGCAGTGTCAAGCAAGCAGTGCGGCTTGGCAGGGTCGTGTTTCGGAGGACGCATAGCTCTCGACCTTCGTCTCTCCCGAGTCCGTAGGGGACAGCGATAGGACAAGACTATAACTACCATTGGGTATTACAAAATTGGGGTGAAGAATGGTTAAAAATATATAAGAAATTAAACAAATTTGACCACCTTTCATACTTGATCGCACCGGTTCCAAAATGAGTCTTCAGCGCGGTGCACCCTGCTCCCCAGCCAGGCTGTGTTCCAGCATGTTGAGCGAGAAGGGATATTATTATAGGATTTGTAGTTCTTTGTGTAATTTTAGCTACCAGCTATGAAACAAAATGACAGAAATACTTTGAAAACAGCGACTGCAGCATTAGTTCAGCTGTACATGAGCTCATACTTGACTTATTTACAAATGGGATTGACATGCTTGAGGAGCCCTGACCAACCGCCAACGTGGCTGGTGAAACAGACATCTTACCCACCAATGCCAAAATCAACCCGCATTTGACGGGGTTTAATTTTAGGCCCTGGTTGTCGTAGTGACACTGTTCTCGTGGTAACTGTTTCCTGTCCGTTTTGTTGTCCTCTCCTCCAGGCGAGCCTGCGGACCCCGGAGCTGACCTGGGAGAGAGTGAGGTCACAGGTGGACCACGTCATCTGGCCCGACGGCAAGCGGATAGTGCTGCTGGCTGAGGTGATTCATCATCGTCACATTAGTACAGTCACGGAGAGCCTTGTATTATCTCAAATCACTGCTCAATCGCACGGGTCAATGATCTGATCTATAAATCCTCAACTTCCAAATAACTGGGCGTGAATAGATCCATATGTAGCTGTACAACAACCCCTATCTGAGGCTGCGCCTGGTAAACAAGCAGTACGTCTACACCACATTTGCCCCTCTCTCTCGCTCTCGCTCGCTCTCGCTCGCTCGCTCTCTCACTCTGTGTGCGTGCAGCAGAGAGAGACAGAGGCACTCTGTGTGTGTGCAGCAGTCTCTGACAGAATGAAACCACCGTGAGAGCGAGCCAGACAGAAAGCCAGACAGAGCCAGGTGCTTCAGTGTGTCTGCGGTTTGATCTCCTCCAGGCTTTAATCAGAGAACAGAAACCCCCTCTCCTCTGCTGTTTGTTTGCCCCTCTCCCGCTTCCCTCTTTTGACTCTATTCTCTCAGTCTTCACTCCTGGACTCTCTCACTTCTCCTCTACTGTCTCCAGCTGAGGGGCTTTTTCAAAGAGAAGTTGCTTTTTTGTTAGTTTGGTTCACCAGAGCTCACCAGTAGCCGGTGTTCCGTTCTCCTGACGCCCTCTACAGAACAAGGAAGTGTGAGCGGCCTCAGTTTCCCCCGGGCAGTGTGCATACTGGGCAGTGTGCATACCGGGCAGTGTGCATACCGGGCAGTGTGCATACCGGGCAGTGTGCATACCGGGCAGTGTGCATACTGCATAAAGTAACAGTACGCCCGTTGTGCTGTCACTGCTACTCGCAGCAAACGGGGAATTGAAACTAAAGCGCCACCAAAGTCGTAATTGCTACGCGCCAACACAACATGTTGCAGCTCTCTGGGGACATAATGAACATTATCGCAGGCTTGCTGTGCCACTAAGGAGTGTATGATGGCAGTAGTAAATGGAGATCAGTTCCTCCTCCTTTGTGAATGCTGCCTCGATAGCGGTCTGAGCCCAGTAACAGTACCAGTCTCATTTTCTCCCTGTGTTTACATCTCTCGTCTGCACCATGTCTTCTGTTATTCTGACCTTGGACTCGGCAACACTTTTTCTGACATTTTGATGATGTCGATGTCAACCCCACACACACACACACACACACAGTATCTTATCATTGAGACGGAGCTGTAGGCAGTTTTCTCTGATTCTGTGTGCCGTTAACTGGTTGATAACCCAATGTGTGTGTCTCGATCTGTCCTCAGGGTCGTCTGCTGAACCTAAGCTGCTCTACGGTCCCCACCTTTGTCCTGTCCATCACCGCCACCACTCAGGTACCGTGCGTTTTTGTGATTTGTGTGTGGGGTGGATCAGCGTCGGCGTGTGTGCCACTTCGTACAGTAATCGGAGCGATCAGGGTCCTGTCATTGCTCTGCCGCTGACCCCAGGCCGCGTGCGTCATGAGAGCGACCGTGGCGTTGCCATGGTAACACAAATGTCTGTGTGTGTGTGTGAGATTGACATCCGGGTCTTGTTTCATACCTCAGGCCCTGGCTCTGATAGAGCTGTACAACGCCCCGGAGGGACGCTACAAACAGGATGTCTACCTGCTGCCCAAGAAGATGGGTAAGAGGCCGAGCTCTATGTCCACAAACACAGACGTACACCTTTATCCCTCCTCTGTCCTCAACCCTTGGTCTCACACACACACACACACACACTCCGTAATCCTTATTCGCTCAGGCCTCAGCCGGGGCAGCCAGTAGTGACCTGACAGCACCCGTCCGCCTGTCTGAACCTCTGACAAAACCCTTTTAGGGGTAAACATTGAGTTGAAAGTGGATCAGCCAGAATGCACAACCGACTCAGCAAATAGAAGCGATGGATTCAGTATAGGGATAGAGATGGCAAGCATGACCGTGAATATGTTTTGAAGCAGCTCTGTGCTTACTCAACCCCTGCAGCCATGTCTTGGATTGGGTTCTCTATGTTCTACGTCACGATCCAAAACTAACACTGGATGTTAGTATATCAGGTCGTGTTTGCGCCGTTTAGTCTTTCGTTCTACTCATTTACAGTCATTGCACTGTCTGGGAAATATAGAATCCATAGTAGAACGCATCCTACGCCAGCGTATGGCGTAAAAGCAGGGAGAATGAGAGGCAGAGGGGCAGACTGGCAGAGAGGCTCAATATAGGTCAGCCTGTCAGGCCCTGCTGCTAAGCTCACTGCACCATCGCAGACTGCGTGAAGGAGAGACCGGGACAGGAGAAGCAGCCCCAGTGTGTTCAGCTAACCCCACACAAACAAATAAATGAGTAAATAACCAACAGCCCCATGTCCCTGCTAGCTAGAGTAACTAGGTGCTCTCCTCCCACTTTTTCTCTTTCTGTCTCTCTCTATCCATCTTTCTCTCTCGCTCTTCTCCCCCCCACTCCCTCCTTCTGCATTATTCCAGATGAGTATGTGGCCAGTCTTCACCTGCCTACGTTCGATGCCCACCTCACTGAGCTGAGTGACGAGCAGGCTAAGTACCTGGGCTTGAACAAGAACGGCCCGTTCAAGCCAAACTACTACAGGTAAACATTAACGCCTGAATGCTTAGATTGCATGTCACATACACTGAGTATACCAAACATTAGGAACACCTTCCTGCTTTTGTGTCGTGCACCCCCACCCCATCATTTTCGTCAGGGCATGGACTCTACAAGGTATTGAAAGTGTTACACAGGGATGCTGGCCCATGTTAACTCAAATGCTTCCCACTGTTGTGTCAAGTTGGCGGGATAATAATAATATAATATATGCCATTTAGCAGACGCTTTGGGTGGTGGACCATACATGATACACACGGCAAACTGTTGAGCGTGAATCCAGCAGCGTTGCAGTTAAAATAGATTGATAAAGATCTTCTTACATCAGCTGATATCTCAAACTGCTGTACAGAAACCCAGCCTAAAACCCCCAAACAGCAAGCAATGCAGGTGTAGAAGCACGGTGGCTAGCATGTCCGGTGAACAGGTCAGGGTTCCATAGCCGCAGGCAGAACAGTTGAAACTGAAGCAGCAGCATGGCCAGGTGGACTGGAGACAGCAAGGAGTCATCAGGCCAGGTCGTCCTGAGGCATGGCAGTTCTTGGCACAAACCCGTTGCACCTGGCACCTACTACCATACCCCGTTCGAAGGCACTTAAATCCTTTGTCTTGCCCTTTCACCCTCTGAATGGCACACGCATGCAATCCATGCCTCAATTGTTTAAAAATCCTTCTTTAACCTGACTCTTCCCCTTCATCTACACTGCTTGAAGTGACATCAATAAGGGATCGTAGCTTTCACCTGGATTCAGCTGGTCAGTCTGGCATGGAAAGAGCAGGTGTTCTTAATGTTTTGTCTACTCGGTGTACATCTTTCGTGGTGTTATATTGCAAAGGTGCAATGTTATGAATACAGTTATCAGAGTTATAATGAGAAATCAATCAAATGTATCTATAAAGCCCCTTTTACATCAGCCGATGTCACAAAGTGCTATACAGAAACCCAGCCTAAAACCCCAAACAGCAAGCAATGCAGATGTAGAAGCACGGTAAGACGGCGATGCTTGGTAGAGAGAGCTCCACAAGTGCAAGATTGTTACATAACTGTAACTGCAGGATTTGACATTTCGTTTTTTTTTTTTCTCCCCAAGGTATTAAACCAACTCTGAAATGAAGAAAATACGGAGGCTCCAAAAATCGTACAGAACCCAGAAGAAAGGAGAGAGGAGGACGGAATAGTCACACACCTGCTTTTTACAAGAGGGGAGGAGCTATGTGCTAATTGCTCCGAGTGGAGGGCGTGGCTTACCTGCGCTTTGGCAGTGTTTTATTTATTTCCGCTAGAATAATGTAACTCTAACCTTTTTTTGAGCTGCTCCTGCCATTTTGCGCTCCTTAGCAAGCGTCTCCTGGAGATTTCGTCTTCTCTTAGCTACTTGTCTGTCCGTCAGTCAGTCGTACGTAAACTCCGTTGCGAGATCATTTTATTGTTCGTTTAAAACCTAAAAGATGGAAAAACTATTAATGACGAAAAACCAATGTACAAAAAAATCTCTGTGTGAATGAAAGATGACCTCTGAAGATTTAGTGATGGACGTGTGGTTCATGTCCTGTTGTCCGTATTTCCTACTCTTGATTTTTTTTTTTCAAATATAAATTGAAGGGGATTAGATGAAGAGGTGGGAGAGGGGAGGTCATTTGGTCCAATCATATCCTGTTTTTGCTCATTTGATTCAGATTTATTCTCTGTCCTTGTTTTTAAGTATGTTTTAATGCGTTGGTTCTCCTATTCCCCCAGTCAAACTGGACAGTGACAGGTGTGGGGGCGGGGTCTTTCCCTGTGATTGGTTGGGACCTCTCTCCCGCACCTATCGCTCAAACACAGTGAATCCATCTCAGCTCCCTGTACCACAGCCTCTCAATAATGAACTATGTTCTTCAGCTCCCAAACTGCTCACATGATGCCAGTGTTGAAGTTATATGAAAAGTATTTTGCCCGACCAGAGTTTATGACATCCATCCACAATGTCCGGAGCTAGATTCTCCTTTCAAAGCATTATACTGTATTATAAACTGGGTAGTTCGAGCCCTGAATGCTGAAAGCCGTGGTATATCAGACTGTATACCACCATGACAAAACATTTATGACCATGTCCACCATGTCCAGGCACTCTGCGTTGCGTCGTACATAAGAACAGCCCTTAGCACAGGGTATATTGGCCATATACCACAAACCCCCTCGTACCTTATTGCTTAATTAGAGGCATGACAGGTATGAGAGATCATTACAAGGGGATATATTTAGATATTTATGTAGAAATGTAGATTTTTCTATCTTTCCTCCGCCCATCTAATATCTTACCTTTGAAATTAAACATCTGTCTCGCTATAAAGATAAGCAATTAAATGTTATGATAAATGTGTGGTATGATTTTTTTTTTTTGAAAACTGTGACAGACTATTTCAGTGAGATACCAAATGTACAGCAAGGCTCGTAGTAGTTTCTTTGGCCAGGTCCTCAATAGTAAGCTGCTGTACCAAAACCTGTACAGTAATTACAGCGCTAAAACCAATTAGCCATTGTCAGGCGTTAGTTGTGATTTTAACTGCAGTGAGGCTATAGCTTTATGCCTGGATCATTACATATGCTTGTAATTAGTTGGGGACCTTCACCACTTCAGACATCAGTTTACCTCATTGTTCCAATTTATTATGCATTTATGATAAAAGGTCATAGTCACCTTTTATAAATGTCCAAGATTTGGTGTCTTCGTTAGTTTGAGTTTTTCTGGTGAGGGCCAAACACCTCTGGTACGATTTATTAGTCCGGCTTAATTTCCTCTGCGTTTTTTAGATTCAACTTTGTTAGAATCCCAGCTGTTAGGGTTTTCTCCTGAACCAAAAGCCCGTTACGACAAGCCAGCTGGGAGGAGCCAGCTGGGAGGAGCCAGCTGGGAGGAACCAGCTTTTCTTCTCATTTAAATTATTATTATTTTTTTTAACATCGTATAGAATGGACTTAAATCCTTGAGAACATACACCCATATTGCTCCCATGTTAATTATGCCCAAACTATACATTCTAAAATGCCACTGTGTTCATGTCATACTCGTGAGCTACCGTTTGTGCATTTATGCCCCCCAGCCTCCATAATAACCATCTTCCAAGTCGGAGGCCCTGTGTGTGACCATCCATAATGCCCATATTTCTGTTTGTCTGACTTTTTAGAACATTATCCTTGTGCTGATTATCTCATCTGTTAGAGTCGTGTGTGTGTGTGTGTGTGTGTGTGTGTGTGTGTGTGTGTGTGTGTGTGTGTGTGTGTTAGGGTCATGTGTAGTAGGACATGGTTGCTTCGATACAGTTGTCTCAGGATCATAGCCTGTGCATTTCCCGGGGGTGAAAGAGCATTTGTCGGTCCAATAGCTGCGTCACGTGGGCAGGGTTAACGCCAGCATCTTGTATGGTTAACTCAAAAGTATAGGAATTCCAGCATATCAACTCTTGTATTTATTGTTGTAAATCCACAGTCAGTACAAATGGAACATTTTTTTTTCTCAAATTAAGTTGTCGAAACAATGTTTAAATATTGCAAGTGATAATGATAGATGAGCAATAATAAATCTAATCTTAAAGAATAAAAATGTCGTCTAATATACGATGTGTTGTATTTTTATTCATTTTCATGTATTTTCTTGAACATACCTACATGTGGATAGAAAGATTGCTACCGATGCCTATTAATCATACATGGTTGCATTTACACAGGCAGCCCAACTCTGAGACTTTGCCACTTTGCCACTAAACACGTTTAACCAATCAGACCTTATACCAATTATTGGGCAAACGATCAGTATTGGGGCTGCCTGAGTAAGCTGATTTCCCATGGCCTTGAGGCATCTCTAGACTCCGGCTGATCTGAGAGATGAGAGGATGACTGCCTGCTGCTGCTGGGAGCTCAAAGAAAAATAGACATCCGTAACGACACCACTTGAGAGAGGAAGAGAGGATGTTATGCCAAGTGCTAGAAACAAAGTAGTATCATCGTTAACTAGGGCGTTTCACTATAGCTTGGATGATTTGATTACAAGGCGCTGGTACCAGTGTTTGGCCACGTTTTACAGGATGGGTTTAGGTTATGTTCCCACAATCTTATTTACAAGCCATTTGTCTTATAATACTTATTACTGCGGTTGTGAAGAACACGTGCTTCTAACATTAACACGGGTTATTCAGTGACTCAACACGATAGATTCTGTGTCTATTTGAATTATGTTCTCAGAAGTTTGGATACTTACTCCGTCACTGGGTTATAATTGCGGTATGCGCTCAGATTAAATGGATATCTGTGTTGCCAGATGACACAGTGGTCGGGGGTGACACTGGGGGTTGTCGAGAGCACTTGGAAGCAGCTGTTGTCGCCACTCAGTCACAGTCGTAGTGAGTGACCTAATCAGAGCGAACCCACTCTGCACCAGCACACTGAAGCACACACACACTGCCTATTATCCCGCTCATGCAACACACACACTGACTTCACTCCGTTAATGTGAAAGGTTTGACACACAAAGGTAAAAACGCAAGATTCAGAATTAAACTGTTGTTTTGGTCCCTAACAGCCACCAATATTAACCATATCAGGAAATGAAATGTGTTTGTCACATAAGCAGAATGGAAAAGGTGTAGACTTTTTAGTGAAATGTTTACGTATGAGCTCTTTCCCAACCATGCAGAGTTTAAAAAGGTGCTAATAAGAAAGAGGAAATAGTAACCCAATGAAGGTGGCCTCAAAAGAATGACATTAACACAGGTGCATTTCACATAATCATGTTTGTTTTGACCAGTGTTCTTCATCAATAAATCCCTGCATACAGTATAAACACCCTCGCACTCAACCAGCCACCATGTGTCAAGTTCACGCACGTGAAACAGATATGACCTTTGCGCTCTCAAACTGTACACTCCAATCAGATCACGTTAAGTGCTTTTCTCAGTCAGGGGGGTTGTTATGGAGGGGGGCAATCTACATCAAGCAGCCCCCTGCTACAGTCACTAATCAATAATTCACTCAGGTCACTAGCGGTGGTGGGATGAGAATGACCGTGGAGTGGTCTAGGTCTGGTCTGTCGTCACCCCTCTCCAGACCCTTACATTACCACCACTCAATGTGGCGGCCTGCCTCAAGGGATGGATGTTTGGGGGGGGAATATTAAATTCCCTCTGGAGTTGTGTTCTTCAATCATGATCCTGCAAGCAGGCTTTTGTTCTGGCCCAGTAATAACATACCCGATTCATCAAATGGTCATCAAGCTCTTGATTCATTTAATCAGGTTTGTTACTAGGCTGATATAAAATCATTTTATTGACTCATAGGTTTTGTGTCTTGTCTCGGGTCTTGGATTGATTGAAAGGCCCACTCTGACAAAGGTGTGGAGGATATCAGGATATGACAGATAATCTTTACACAATCCAGTCATTCTGACAGAACAAGATGGATTTAACAGCTGTGTGAACACGTTATGGTTATATTCAGGCACATAGTTACAATTGAATAGCCTATCAATACTAAGCTATAATAGCAAATGTTTCTTTGAAATCCACCGAAACGAACAATGTTTCTAATGTAGGTGCCATTATGGAACACTCAGCATCAGCACCAATTAATTGACCGCATTCGAAGATCCTCAACTCGACTCATTCACTCGCGGGTAAGACCAACCCGCCTGTCACCATTTACAGTAGAAGTTTAACCCCGCCCTCTCTGACGTCCAGTCAACCAATCACACTAACGGGGACGGGTTTCCTGAACTTGGAATAAACTGAAATCTGTTACAGTTTGTCAGGCTCGAACCTTACCGGAATGCACAAGCTGCAGAAAAAGTGAACCAACCAACACAGAAAGATGCAGGCAGACGAAATGGAGGTACCTATCATTAATTATATTAACATATAACTGCAACAAACAAAAGGCCTCTGCCGAATGGGAGATATGTGTTCGTGAATCTGCTGAAGGATTGGGAGGTAAAGCCAGTTTGTAAGCTATTCGTTGAGCCAGTGTAGAGGGGTCCACGTCCGTGTGGTTTGTTGTTGCTGGGGAGCTTTAAATGCCCCTTTGCCACAGAGCCGCTTTTGAAAGCATGCAGCCCAGGTTGTTATTTTGGTGACCGAGCAAGTGGATGCTATAAATACCGTAAGTTTATGGTTAATTCTGAACGTGGCAAATACAGGTAGCTAATGTGACTGTCAATGTCCAGGACGTTTTGTGGTCGAATCTTCTCTTGCAGCTGCTGCCTGTGTATTTGTGCATGGCATCGTAGACCAGTGTCAGATTGGCAAATATACAGTAGGTTTATGTACACAGTAATGATGTTGGGGATATAAGAATAATAATAAGAAGAAGAAATCATTCGGTGTGTACTTATTTGTCCCATATGCTCGGGCAGCAGCCTATATGTAGATATTCCAGTGTGAATCAATTACATTTTTAAATTGCATTTATTTGTCAGTGCAGAAGAGTGGATTTGAAATTGATAGAATAAGGCATAGGCTATTAGCTAGTTTCTCAATTATTACATATTAAGATGTAATTTGATTTTTTTTTCAATAATATATAATAATATATGCCATTTCGCAGACGCTTTTATCCAAAGCGACTTACAGTAATGTGTGCATACATTCTACGTATGGGTGGTCCCGGGAATCGAACCCACTACCCTGGCGTTACAAGCGCCATGCTCTACCAACTGAGCTACAGAAGGACCACACACACTAATAGGTTTTCAAAATGTTTCTCTAATTATATGCTTGCTTTCAAGTAAACATGCTTGACATTATGCTCCATACCTCTAGGATACAGCATATAGTTGTTCTAATAAATAATTCATTCAGCCATTAAAAATGAAAACAAATCAATTGCATTTTGGATTCATGTCTTGGCAGTGTAACCCAGATCCAGACTAGGTTGCTAGCCTACATCTATCCAGTGAAATCACACCAATCATATCCTGGATCGTGTTTGTTGGGCATATTATATGGTGGGGGGGAATGATACAAAAAAGGAATTAGAGCATATTTCCCCTCCAGCCTCAAGCTTTCCAGGACAGAGGTGGGGGGTTTCAATGATGGTTGATGGGCATGAAATAAATGCATGAAACCTCATCTCCACACTGGTGAAATCTAAAGAAGGATCCAGTTGGCTTCTTTTAAAGCAGACTAATTCATCTGTAAACAGAACTCGGTGAAGTCAAGTATCTAAGACTACATTCAGTGCTCAAGCCACACAATGCACGCCAAAGTCATCATAGTCGATATGAGATATGATCATCCCACTTAATTCTATTGCTTTGTCCAGGCTATTCCTCATGTGATCTGTGTTAGAGTTGATTGTTGCATTGGCCCATTGGCTTGGCTGGCTGGCTTCGGTCATAGGTTATTTTTAACATATGCTTATATGAGAAGAGGGGGGATGGGGGCTGGTGGGTGATTTTGATGGGATGCCCAGTGTTTGCACACACCGACGGTGGAGCGCAGGGTTCACTGTGCCAGTGTGGAAGGAAGGTTAGTGTTCATAGCAAGCTGGTGGGGGAGAGAGAGATTTGTTGATGCCCACGGGTAGCTGAGTGAGAGACACCAAATTCCCCACTCTCCTTCAAACAAACATGAAAGAGCTCTATTGAGAGCAATAACGACACCAACCTTAGTTTCCTGTGCAACAGACACAACCTTCTGGCATCCTCTCATCTCATCTGCAGGGGGACTAAGCCAATCAGACATGCCTGTGTTCAATTATTATCCCAATCAAGCAATTGTGAGCTGAAATTAAGATGTGGTTTCTAATCAAATAAAATAAAATGTTATTTGTCACATGCACCTTACAGTGAAATGCTTACTTACAAGCCCTTACAATGCAATTTTAAGAAAGTATTTACTAAAATGAACTGAAGTTTTTAAAAAATACATAAAAAAATAAGAAAATAAAAAAATTACGAGCAACAATAAAATAACAGTAACGAGGCTATATACAAGGGGTACCGGTACAGAGTCATTGAGCGGGGTTAGTCAAGGTAATTAGGGTCATCTGTACAGTACCAGTCAAAAATGTGAATACACCTACTCATTCAATGGTCTTTCTTTATTCTCACTATTTTCTACATTGTAGAATAAAAGTGAAGACATAAAAATCTATCAAATGTTTTTATAAAGCCCTTCTTACATCAGCTGATGTCACAAAGTGCTGTAGAGAAACCCAACCTAAAACCACAAACCGCAAGCAATGCAGGTGTAGAAGCACGGTGGCTAGGAAAAACTCCCTAGAAAGGCCAGAACCTAGGAAGATACCTAGAGAGGAACCAGGCTATGAGGGGTGGCCAGTCCTCTTCTGGCTATGCCAGGTGGAGATTATAATAGAACATGGCCAAGATGTTCAAATGTTCATTGATGACCAGCAGGGTCTAATAATAATAATAATAATCAGTGGTTGTAGAGGGTGCAACAGGTCAGCACCTCAGGAGAAAATGTCAGTTGGCTTTTCATAGCCGATCATTCAGAGTATCTCTACCGCTCCTGCTGTCTCTAGAGAGTTGAAAACAGCAGGTCTGGGACAGGTAGCATGTCCATTGAACAGGTCAGGGTTCCATAGCCGCAGGCAGAACAGTTGAAACTGGAGCAGCAGCATGACCTGGTGGACTGGTGACAGCAAGGAGTCATCAGGCCAGGTAGTCCTGAGGCATGGGCATGGTCCTAGGGCCCAGGTCCTCCGAGAGACATAAACTATTGCAGCATAAATACTGGAGGCTGAGACAGGAGGGGTCGGGAGACACTGTGGCTGACGATACCCCCGGACAGTGCCAAACAGGCAGGATATAAAATATGTGAAATAACATATATGGAATTATGTAGTAACCCAAACAGGTTTAAAGAAATAAAAATAGATTTTAGATTCTTCAAAGTAGCCACCCTTCTTGACAGGTTTGCACACTCTTGGCATTCTCTCAACCAGCTTCATGAGGAATTCTTTTCCAACAGTCTTGAAGGAGTTCCCACATGCTGAGAACTTGTTGGCTGCTTTTCCTTCACACGCGCAATACTGAAAGTGCGATTCACAGCATTTAACCATGGAAAGAGATCTGGAAATATGGCTGAATATACAGTGTAGTTATTCCCTCCGCAAGGCACTCAAACAAGCAAAATGCCGGTACAGGGACAAGGTGGAGTCGCAATTCAACGGCTCAGACACGAGACGTATGTGGCACGGTCTACAGGAAATCACGGACTAGAAAAACAAAAACGGCCATGTCACGGACACCGATGTCTTGCTTCAAGACAAGCTAAACACCTTATTTGCCCATTTGAGGATAATACAGTGCCACCGTTGCGGCTCACTAACAAAAACGGTGGTCCCCACCCCTCTCCTTCTCAGTGGCTGACATGAGTAAAATATTTAAACTTGTTAACCCTCGCAAGGCTGCTGGCCCAGACTGCACCCCGAGCCATGTCCTCAGAGCATGCGCAGACCAGCTGGCTGGTGTGTTTACAGACATATTCAATCGCTCCCTATCCCAGACTGCGTCCCCGACTGCTTCAAGATGGCTACCATTGTTCCTGTACCCAAGAAGGCAAAGATAACTGAACTAAATGACTAACACCCCTTAGCACTCACTTCTGTCATCATGAAGTGCTTTGAGAGGCAAGTCAAGGAATATCACCTCCATCTTACCAGCCACCCTAGACCCACTTCAGTTTGCATACCGCTCCAACAGGTCCACAGATGACGCAATCACACTGCACACTGCCCTATCCCATCTGGACAAAAAGAATACCTATGTAAGAATGCTGTTTATTGACTACAGCTCAGCATTCAACACCATAGTACATTTACATTACATTTAAGTCATTTAGCAGACGCTCTTATCCAGAGCGACTTACAAATTGGTGCATACACCTTATGACATCCAGTGGAACAGCCACTTGCATCTAAATCTTTTTTTTGGGGGGGGGGTGAGAAGGATTACTTACCCTTACTTACCCTATCCTAGGTATTCCTTGAAGAGGTGGGGTTTCAGGTGTCTCCGGAAGGTGGTGATTGACTCCGCTGTCCTGGCGTCGTGAGGGAGTTTGTTCCACCATTGGGGGGCCAGAGCAGCGAACAGTTTTGACTGGGCTGAGCGGGAACTGTACTTCCTCAGTGGTACGGAGGCGAGCAGGCCAGAGGTGGATGAACGCAGTGCCCTTGTTTGGGTGTAGGGCCTGATCAGAGCCTGGAGGTACTGAGGTGCCGTTCCCCTCACAGCTCCGTAGGCAAGCACCATGGTCTTGTAGCGGATGCGAGCTTCAACTGGAAGCCAGTGGAGAGAGCGGAGGAGCGGGGTGACGTGAGAGAACTTGGGAAGGTTGAACACCAGACGGGCTGCGGCGTTCTGGATGAGTTGTAGGGGTTTAATGGCACAGGCAGGGAGCCCAGCCAACAGCGAGTTGCAGTAATCAAGACGGGAGATGACAAGTGCCTGGATTAGGACCTGCGCCGCTTCCTGTGTGAGGCAGGGTCGTACTCTGCGGATGTTGTAGAGCATGAACCTACAGGAACGGGACACCGCCTTGATGTTAGTTGAGAACGTCAGGGTGTTGTCCAGGATCACGCCAAGGTTCTTAGCGCTCTGGGAGGAGGACACAATGGAGTTGTCAACCGTGATGGCGAGATCATGGAACGGGCAGTCCTTCCCCGGGAGGAAGAGGAGCTCCGTCTTGCTGAGGTTCAGCTTGAGGTGGTGATCCGTCATCCACACTGATATGTCTGCCAGACATGCAGAGATGCGATTCGCCACCTGGTCATCAGAAGGGGGAAAGGAGAAGATTAATTGTGTGTCGTCTGCATAGCAATGATAGGAGAGACCATGTGAGGTTATGACAGAGCCAAGTGACTTGGTGTATAGCGAGAATAAGAGAGGGCCTAGAACAGAGCCCTGGGGGACACCAGTGGTGAGAGCGCGTGGTGAGGAGACAGATTCTCGCCACGCCACCTGGTAGGAGCGACCTGTCAGGTAGGACGCAATCCAAGCGTGGGCCGCGCCGGAGATGCCCAACTCGGAGAGGGTGGAGAGGAGGATCTGATGGTTCACAGTATCGAAGGCAGCCGATAGGTCTAGAAGGATGAGAGCAGAGGAGAGAGAGTTAGCTTTAGCAGTGCGGAGCGCCTCCGTGATACAGAGAAGAGCAGTCTCAGTTGAATGACTAGTCTTGAAACCTGACTGATTTGGATCAAGAAGGTCATTCTGAGAGAGATAGCGGTAGAGCTGGCCAAGGACGGCACGCTCAAGAGTTTTGGAGAGAAAAGAGAGAAGGGATACTGGTCTGTAGTTGTTGACATCGGAGGGATCGAGTGTAGGTTTTTTCAGAAGGGGTGCAACTCTCGCTCTCTTGAAGACTGGAGGGACGTAGCCAGCGGTCAGGGATGAGTTGATGAGCGAGGTGAGGTAAGGGAGAAGGTCTCCGGAAATGGTCTGGAGAAGAGAGGAGGGGATAGGGTCAAGCGGGCAGGTTGTTGGGCGGCCGGCCGTCACAAGACGCGAGATTTCATCTGGAGAGAGAGGGGAGAAAGAGGTCAGAGCATAGGGTAGGGCAGTGTGAGCAGAACCAGCGGTGTCGTTTGACTTAGCAAACGAGGATCGGATGTCGTCGACCTTCTTTTCAAAATGGTTGACGAAGTCATCTGCAGAGAGGGAGGAGGGGGGGGGAGGATTCAGGAGGGAGGAGAAGGTGGCAAAGAGCTTCCTAGGGTTAGAGGCAGATGCTTGGAATTTAGAATGGTAGAAAGTGGCTTTAGCAGCAGAGACAGAGGAGGAAAATGTAGAGAGGAGGATGTCAGGTCCGCAGGGAGGCGAGTTTTCCTCCATTTCCGCTCGGCTGCCCGGAGCCCTGTTCTGTGAGCTCGCAAGGAGTTGTCGAGCCACGGAGCGGGAGGGGAGGACCGAGCCGGCCTGGAGGATAGGGGACATAGGGAGTCAAAGGATGCAGTAAGGGAGGAGAGGAGGGTTGAGGAGGCAGAATCAGGAGATAGGTTGGAGAAAGTTTGAGCAGAGGGAAGAGATGATAGGATGGAAGAGGAGAGAGTAGCGGGGGAGAGAGAGCGAAGGTTGGGACGGCGCGATACCATCCGAGTAGGGGCAGTGTGGGAAGTGTTGGATGAGAGCGAGAGGGAAAAGGATACAAGGTAGTGGTCGGAGACTTGGAGGGGAGTTGCAATGAGGTTAGTGGAAGAACAGCATCTAGTAAAGATGAGGTCAAGCGTATTGCCTGCCTTGTGAGTAGGGGGGGAAGGTGAGAGGGTGAGGTCAAAAGAGGAGAGGAGTGGAAAGAAGGAGGCAGAGAGGAATGAGTCAAAGGTAGACGTGGGGAGGTTAAAGTCGCCCAGAACTGTGAGAGGTGAGCCGTCCTCAGGAAAGGAGCTTATCAAGGCATCAAGCCTCCAAGCCTCCAACCTCCAAGCTCATCATCAAGCAGGAGGCCCTGGGTCTCAACCACGCCTTGTGCATCTGGGTCCTGGACCTTCTGATGGGCTGCCACCAGGTGATGAAGGTAGGAAACAACATCTCTACTTCGCAACACTGGGGCCCCACAAGGGTGTGTGTTCAGCCCTCTCCTGTACTCCTTGTTACCCACGACTGCGTGGCCATGCAGGCATCCAACTCAATAATCAAGTTTGCAGACGACACAACAGTGAAGGGCCTGAACACCAACGATGATGAGACAGCCTACAGGTGGGTGAGGGCACTCGAGTGTGGTGTCAGGAAAACAACCTCTCACTCAACGTCAACAAAAGGAGATGATTGTGGACTTCAGGAAACAGCAGAGGGAGCACCCCCCTATCCACATCGAAGGGACAGCAGTGGAGAAGTTGGAAAGTTTTAACTTCCTCTGCGTACACATCACAGACAAATTGAAATGGTCCACCCACACAGACACTGTGGTGAAGAAGGCGCAACACCGCCTCTTCAAACTCAAAATTTGGTTTGTCACCCAAAACCCGGACAAACTTTTACAGATGCACAATTGAGAGCATCCTGCCGGGCTGTATCACAGCCTGGTACGGCAACTGCACCGCTCTCAAACACAAGGCTCCAGAGGGTGGTGCGGTCTGCACAACGCATCTGCGGGGGCAAACTACCTGCCTTCCATGACACCTACAACACCCGATGTCACAGGAAGGCCAAAAAGCTCATCAAGGACAACAACCACCCGAGCCACTGCCTGTTCACCCTTCTATCATCCAGAAGGGGGGTCAGTACAGGTGCATCAAAGCTGAGACCGAGAGATTGAAAAACAGCTTCTCTCAAGGCCATCAGAATGCTAAACAGAAATCATTAACTCCGAGAGGCTGCTGTGGACATTGTTACCCAATCACTGGACACTAATAAATGGATCACTAGTCACTTTAAACAATGCCACTTTAAATAATGCCACTTTAATAATGTTTACATATCTTATATTACTCATATCACATGTAAACTCAGCAAAAAAAGAAACATACCTTTTTCAGGACCCTGTCTTTCAACGATAATTTGTAAAAATCCAAATAACTTCAGACTTTCATTGTAAAGGGTTTTAACACTATTTCCCATGCTTGTTCAATGAACCATAAACAATGAATGAACGTGCACCTGTAGAATGGTTAAGACACTAACAGCTTACAGACTGTAGACAATTAAGTTCAGTTATGAAAACTTAGGACACTAAAGAGGTCTTTCTACTGACTCTGAAAAACACCAAAAGAAAGGTGCCCAGGGTCCTTGTTCATCTGTGTGAATGTGCCTTAGGCATGCTGCAAGGAGGCATGAGGACTGCAGATATGGCCAGGGCAATGAATTGCAATGTCCGTACTGTGAGGCGCCTAAGACAGCGCTACAGGGAGGCAGGACGGACAGCTGATCATCCTCGCAGTGGCAGACCACGTGTAACAACACCTGCACAGGATTGGTACATCCGAACATCACACCTGCAGGACAGGTACAGTAAGGCAATAACTGCCGAGTTACATCAGGAACGCACAATCCCTCCATCAGACTGTCCGCAATAGGCTGAGAGAGGCTGGACTGAGGGCTTGTAGGCCTGTTGTAAGGCAGGTCCTGACCAGATATAACCAGCAACAACATCGCCTATGGGCACAAACCCCATGATCACTGAACCAGACAGGACTGGCAAAAAGTGCTCTTAACTGATGAGTCGCAGTTTTGTCTCACCAAGGGTGATGGTTGGATTCGCGTTTATCGTCAAAGGAATGAGCGTTACACCGAGGCCTGAACTCTGGAGCGGGATCAAGGTGGAGGGTCCGTCATGGTCTGGGGCGGTGTGTCACAGCATCATCGGACGATGCTTGTAGCCATTGCAGGCAATCTCAACGCTGTGCATTACATGGAAGACATCCTCCTCCCTCGTGTGGTAACCTTCCTGCAGGCTCCTTCCTGCAGGCTCCTGACATGACCCTCCAGCATGACAATTCCACCAGCCATACTGCTTGTTCTGTGTGGGATTTTCTGCAAGACCGGAATGTCAGTGTTCTGCCATGGCCAGCAAAGATCCTGGATCTCAATCCCATTGAGCACGTTTGAGACCTGTTGGATCGGATCGGAGGGTGAGGGCTAGGGCCATTCCCCCCAGAAATGTCTGGGAACTTGCAGGTGCCTTGGTGGAAGAGTGGGGTAACATCTCACAGCAAGAACTGGCAAATCTGGTGCAGTCCATGAGGAGGAGATGCATTGCAGTACTTAATGCAGCTGGTGGCCACACCAGATACTGACTGTTACTGTTTGATTTTGACCCCCCTTTGTTCAGGGACACATTATTCCATTTCTGTTAGCCACATGTCTGTGGACCTTGTTCAGTTTATGTCTCAGTTGTTGAATATTGTTATGTTCATACAAATATTTACGCATGTTAACTTTTCTGAAAATAAACGCAGTTGACAGTGAGGCAGTTTCTTTTTTTTGCTGACTTTGTCGCTCTAGTACGTCTTAGCACTGATGGTGTTTGGAACTAAAAACCACCTCATAATACACAACAAGTCTCCATCTGGAGTTGAATCTGGGCCCAATGTATTTTAAATGAACAAGTCATTAGGCCAAACGATTCTTACATTTTCAATCGCTCCTATTGAATCTCAACCTAATCTGACAGACATTTTCTGAGGCTTTTGGGTGCTTCAGATTCCAATGAATTACAGATGTTCGCCTATCCCTGACATTTGCTGCCCTTCTGTGGTAGGCTGCATGGAAAAACAACTACAGACAGTCCTCGCCCTCCAGCAACGGCTCCGCCACTGACACATGCCATTTAAGGACCGTGATTAGCTGTAATTCTCTCTCGCTAAATTGCCGCTGAGACACTCACTCCAGGCTGACTAACGGCTGTCCTTAACCTATTTCAAAGTCTGGTCTGTCTCTGTCCAAGTGCTACGGCCTTTTGTATTGGCTAGCAGTATGTGAATGTTGTTGTTCTGCGGTGCTTTGATAACTGGTGAGATCGTGCATACTGTATCAGTCTGTCTCCGACCTGGGAAAATAATGCTTTTAGTAACCATGACGGCTAACAGAGGTGGGCTCGGTCCTCTGTCCTTATCCGCGCCATGCTGTGTGTGTGTGTGTGTGTACGTACTGTGTTTGAGTATGTATCTCTCTAGGCGTGTGTGTACCATGGGATCCTGTAGTAAAACGCCCAGAGGGCAAGCAGTAATCATGGGGTGAGGCTAATGTCAGAGCGTCATCAAAGACCCTTAACTGGATACGTACGTTAACCCACTCTGACATCTAGGGCATGTTGACTCCTGCGTCCCTCTCGTTCAGTTTTTCCACTCCGACTGTTGCCCTGCATTTGCATAGCCATGCGGAAAAGAAAGCTCAACGAATGTGCTTACCCATCCGAGAAGGAAGAACAGTGAGTGGAAGAACCTGAACTGTGTGCTTTCTGTGGTTGTAAAGGAATTATAACCACGGATGTATGCTTTGTGCGTGTTAGTGTGCCTTCATTTCCCTTCGCGGTTCTGCCTAGACTTCAGTGTTGTTTTTCTGTTTTCAGAGCTCCATGGAGTCCCCTAACCTGGAGTTTGAGTATGGGGACACAGACAGCCTGACCACTGAACTCTCAGGTAAGGTCTTTAAACCCTAACCCAGCGGTCACCAACCATAGACCCTGGGCAGCTACCGGGCGGGCTTTTGTTCCAACTGCAAAACACCTTATTCAACTAATTGTCAAGTCCAGTTGTTTAGTTGAGACAGTTGCTGGAGCAAAACCGCGCAAGGCTACCACTGTAGCTTTCCAGGAGAATTGGTGATCACTGCTGTTCAAGTATACCCACAAGGGATATGCTCTGTCTTCATGTTCTGTTCATAACCAGAAGCTAGTCACTGCAACAAAATGTGCTACTGTGTAGTGTAGTACAGTGTTGCACTGTCAGCAGCTACATTTGATTTAATGCAAGATCATAGTTTTCCGTTGTTGAATGCAGCTGCTTTGGTTAGGTAGCTAGTCCCGCTGAGACATTAGCTTACACAAACACTACAGTTGCTCTCTTGTGACTGTTCCTCAGGCTGCAGTGACTGTTGACATTTAACTACTGTATACTCGCTGAAGAAGGATTAGTCAGTGATGTCATGAATCTAATAAAAACACTCTACAGAAAGGATAACTGAGAGCCAAAATGTTTTTTTTTAATGAGAGGGACTTAATGAAACAGTTGGTTTCTATTTATTTTAATTTTTGATTTAACCTTTTAATTAACTAGGCAAGTCTGTTAAGAACAAATTCTTAATTACAAAGACCGCCTACCCTGGCCAAACCTGGACGATGCTGGGCCAATTGTGCGCCGCCCTATGCGACTCCCAATCACGGCCGTATGTGATACAGCCTGGATTCTAACCAGGGACTGTAGTGACACCTCTTGCACTGAGATGCAGTGCCTTAGACCGCTGCACCACTCGGGAGCCCATAAATTATAATATATGCAATTTAGCAGATACTTTTATCCAAAGCGACCTAGTCACATTGCGTCCCAGGAATCAAACCCACCATCCCTGCACTGTAAGTGCCATGCTTTACCGACTGAGCCATACAGGGCTTCCACTACAGTATACCCCGTGATGTCTTTCATGACCTCTGTTGAATCCTTCAGTACAGTACTATATGTCATCCTGTCTGTCTGATGGTTCCCCTGTCTCTCCTGTTTGTCCACAGAGATATACAGTTACACGGAGGAGCCCGAGTTCGCCCTCAACAGGGACTACTTTGAGGAGGATTTCAGGAGCCATGGTACTGTTACCTTCCTGTCTGTCAGTGGCGGTCATCATTTGTGTGTGCGTTCATTTTTTTTCTAAAGCAGTGAGTGTGCCAAACGGCTTTCTGACTCACCTTGAACACACTATGTTTGCATACCCTCTGTGTTTGCCTGTTATTCTAGTGTTTACGGAGAGAGAGATGGATAGATAGAAAGAGAGAGCGTATGTAGAAGTGTAATGGAATGGATTCCCGCCCTGGTAATCATCTTTGGAAAGAAAGTCTGATAGAGAGAGGGGATGAAAGAGGGAGAAGGGATAGAGGGTCGAGGGAGCTGATTAATTGACCGCTCCCAGGTGTAACGTTTCGCTTTTTCTGTGAGTGGTTCAGAGGGAGAGAAGGAACTGTTCTGCACAGTGGTATGTGTGTCTGATTGCTTGTTCTAACCTGACACTTTCAGCTAGAGGTTTTGGGAGTAGGGGACACACACACACAGGAACACACACATCTTGCCAAACTCTGCTCTGCAGCCGCCGTCTCTCTTAGCGCCACGACAAACCGAGCTGCCTTATCTATGCGCTGCAATACCACAGCTAAACAGCCGTAGCCGACTGCTGTGACCAACTGTTCCGTATCATGAGCATTGTTATTATACAGCCGGTCGATTCCATTTCATCTCCTAATGTGAATCATATTGACCGGCTGAATTGGACCGTGTCCATTTTGCTGATCTAATCTCCATACTCATTCAACCCCTCTCATATTCGCTGAAACTCTGCCCAGTTCGTTGCTGTACTGTCAAATGTGGTTGTGAACTTACTGCGCTTAGGAAGTTAGCGGAGTAAGGAAGGTTCATAATGAGTAATAATACATAATGTGTAGCTCCAGACATTCAGGTCCACAAAGGGCAACTTTGTTGCAGCACATTACATGACTTAAGAGAGCTAGGCTAGGTCTTGTCCTTCCCTACTCTGTTTCCCTAAAGCCAATAGGAATGAATGGGCGGATCAGTGGAAAGCTTGGCTGGCTGTCTGTGCTGCAGAGAGAGATAGGAGATGTGCTGTCTCTCTGTATCTGGGTTTAAAATATGTCAAACGGTGACGGGGCCCCTCATCAATGTTTTAACACATCTGCCAGACTGCCACTTTCCATCACTGCTAAATCTGTTATGCACCCATGTCCTCTGCGTCGCTACTCTCCACGCACTTTTATCATAATGACCATTATCAGAGCACTTATCAGTTCATTAAAAGTTACATGGGATGAACTTTATACAGGGGAAGTTTTGTCAGTTAAAGTGCTTTCAGCAAGTATTCACACCCCCTCACGTTTTCCAAATGTTGTGTTACAGCCTGAATTTAAAATGGATTAAAAGTTGATTTTTTTCTGCCACACACAATACGCCATGTCAAAGTGGAATTGTGTTTTTAGACTTTTTTTGGACAAATTAATTAAAAATGGAATGCTGAAATGTCTTGAGTCAAGTATTCAACCCTTTTATTATGGCCTAAATATGTTCAGGAGTAAACATTTGCTTAACATGCCACAAGTTCTTTCAGGCCCAGCAGTGCATTTCAAACACAGATTCAACCACAAAGACTAGGGAGGTTTTCTAATGCCTCGCAAGAAGGTCACCTATTGGTAAAATATATATATATATATTTTTAAAGCAGACATTGAATAATCCTTTGAGCGTGGTGATGTTATTAATTACACTTTGGATGATGCACTCAGTCTGCAAAAATACAGGCCTCCTTCCTAACTTAGTTGCCGGAGAGGAAGGAAACCACTCAAGAATTTAACCATGAGGCCAATGGTAACTTTAAGACAGTTAGAGATTAAAGGCTGTGTGATAAGAGAGAACTGAGGATGGATGAACACATCACTGAGTACCACTCTTCATATTTTCTAGCGTGGTGGTGGCTGCATCATGTTATGGATATGCTTGTCAAGGACTAGAGTTTTTTTTATTGGGGGGTGTAAAGAAACGGAATAATAATCCCAGAGTAAAACTTGATTGTCTACTTTCCACTGGACACTGGGAGGCGAATTCACCGTTCAGCAGGACAATAACCTAAAACATAAGGTCAAATATACTGGAGTTAGTCACCAAGACGACCTTGAATGTCCCTGAGTGGCCTTGTTACAGTTTAGACCTAAAGCAACTTGAAAGTCTATGGCAAGACTGATTGTCTTGCAATGATCAACAACCAACATGACAGAGCTTGAAAAATAAAAAATAAATAATTAGGTGCAAATATTGTACAATCTAAGTATGCAAAGCTCTTGGAGACTTACCCGGAAAGACTCACAGGTATGTAAACTTATGTAAATGTGATATTTCTGTATTTCACTTTCGATACGTTTGCAAAATGTAAAAAATATGTTTTCACTTTGTCACTATGACGCAGTGTGTGTAGATGGGTAAAAATAATGATATAATATAATAATAATAATATATGCAATTTAGCAGACGCTTTTATCCAAAGCGACTTACAGTCATGTGTGCATACATTCTACGTATGGGTGGTCCCGGGAATCGAACCCACTACCCTGGCGTTACAAGCGCCATGCTCTACCAACTGAGCTACAGAAGGACCATATATATAATACATTTTGGATTCAGGCTGTAACACAACAAAGTGTGGAATAAGTATGAATACTTTCTGGAGGCACTACATGTCAGAATAGGTCTACTAAAAGAGGGGAACTGACTAGCTATTTCAATTCCATTGATCATGATGTCCTACAAGAATCCCAAGAGTTGAGGTAAAAAAAAATAAAGGTCAGAAACATTCCTATTTATAGACTCTACTTCACTTTTACACTCTTCTTCACTTCTAGGCTATCGCTCATAGCCTAGAAGTCAAAGGTGTTGTTGCCTTGATGTTGGATCCTGGCATTCTTTTCTCTTTAGTGAGCGTTCACAGTGGGTGATCAGTGATCAGTGGGTGTACTGCTATACCTGGCCAGGGCTGAAATAGCCTGCTGTGACCATGCATGTGAGCTGAAGCCAGGTCACGTTGACTCAGACCACTAGCTGCTCCTGGGTCAGTGTAAGTTTAATGACCAGAGCTGATCCCAGCCAATCTTTTTCACGTGTGAAAAGGAGAGAGGGGGAGAGAGCAGACAAAGAAAAGAGACAGTGAGAAATTAGGTAGAGTGGGGGAATGGGAGAAGTAAGTGAATGGATGGAGTGAGCGAGAATAAGAGAGCGACAGACGTACAAGCTCAGAGTCACAAGGTCACACAAAGTCACCACGACTCACCTGGTCTCTCACTCTGTCCCTGTCTCTCTGCAGTGCGGGGGAGGAGGTGGATTGAGCTGGGTCAGGAGCAGCAGAAGGGCTATGTGATGAGACTACTAGATGCTCTGGAGGTCACTGACCGGGACAAGAGGCTGAAGGTGGCCCGGGCCATCCTCTACCTGGCACAGGGTAATCATCATCACCGTCCCTGCACACTTCAAGATCATTTGCTTTGGATGTAGCATATTTTGACATGAGTCTAAGAGATTAAGGGGATACTTAAATATTTCCTGTGCGATTTCTCTGACCAACATTTTCTCATGAAACAGAGGACATGTACAGTATATATGGTCGAGTCCTTCAGAGTCCGTTGAGAGCGTTGTGTGGTGAGTGAGCATCTGTTGAAGCCTGCGTGTGGCGTTCCCCAGGGGTGTTTGACGAGTGTGACACGGACGCAGACGTGATCCACTGGTCTCGCCACAACGTGTTCCTGCTGTATGACATGGGCGTCTTCACCGCTCTCCTGGAGCTGCTGAGCATGGAGATGGAGTGAGTAGGACAACATTACTACAGTCGCTCCGTAACGCTGCCACAGCAGCCGCAATGTCTCGTAATTACTGTATTATTGGGTTTCTCAACAAGCGTTAGCACCACTGTGGTTAGCGCTTACCTCTTCTGTGATTCACGGTCCAATGCAGCTGGGTTTTTTTTCTCTCTATCAAATCATTTACAAGGTGACAATTAAGTACATTTTAATATTATTGTTTCCGATTTAAAATGGTCAAAAGGAACCAAAAATAGTTTCTTAGCAAAGGACAATTTCTCAAGCAAGAATTTTGCTAGGACTGTCTGGGAGAAGTCTGAGTGGGGAGGGGAAAACTGAAAACTAGCTGTTATTGGCAGAGAGGTTTGGAAATCTTTCTTAGTGGTTTATTAACTAATTTACTGCCTGGTGATGTCACCAGGCAGGCCTAAATTCCATGCCAACCAAAACAAGCTGAAATTTCAGGCAGCCTTTTCCAACAACTCTTACACTAAAAGGGCATCATCATTTATTATCATTTTATTTTTTTCACAGTATTATTCCAACCTATGAGGTTGGAAATGTATATAAAACACAGGAAAATCACGTGTTTGACTGCACTAGGCCTTTAATGCTACAGGGATGGTACACAGTAGCATTCACTCTCATTAGTTGTTAGCTGGAGTTGGAGAAAGAGATGCAGTAAGAGAAAGATATGAGGAAAAAGAGAGCTTCCCAAAGTTGTCAAGTTGGCTGGATGTCCTTTGGGTGGTGGACCATTCTTGATACACAGGCTTGGAAAAACCAAGCAGCGTTGCAGTTCTTGACATAAACCGGTGCGCCTGTCACCTACTACCATACCCCGTTCAAAGGTGTTTAAATATTTAATCTTGCCCGTTCACCCTCTGAATGGTACACATACACAATCCATGTCTCAATTGTCCCAAGGTTTAAAAATCATTATTTAACCGGTCTCCTCCCATTTATCTACACTAATTTTGAAGTGGATATAACAAGTGACTTCAATAAGGGATCATAGCGCTCACCTGGATTCATCTGGTCAGTCTATGTCATGGAAAGACCAGGTGTTCATAATGTTTTGTACACTCCGTACAATTTCAGGTGGGCTTTTCAAACAGCTCTTAGACAAAAAGGGCATCACATTATCATACCCGCTGTTCCTCTCTCCTCTGGAGTCATCTCCTCTGTGTCCTTCCTGCCTGAGGTCCCTCCTCTCCCTAATGGCAGATCTACTGCTGCCTCAGTACTTCTAGGTCTCTACCACCCGCAGCCATTGACTAATCTGCCTAGTTGAAATGCCGTAGGTAGTTGCTGGTAGAGATGCTGATTTTGGTATTTTATTAGGATCCTCATTAGCTGTTGCAAAAGCAGCAGCTACTCTTCCTGGGGTCCAACACAAAACATGAAACATAAACTTCAGAATGGCATACAGAACATCATTAGACAAGAACAGATCAAAGGACAGAACTACATACATGTTTAAAAAGTCACACGTAGCCTACATATCAATACACACAAACCTTCTAGGTCAAATAGGGGAGAGGCGTTGTGCCGCGAGGTGTTGCTTTATCTGTTTTTTGAAACCAGGTCTGCTGTTTATTTGAGCAATATGAGATGGAAGGAAGTTTCATGCAATAAGGATATAATACTGTACGCTTTCTTAAATTTATTCTGGATTTGGGGACTATGAAAAGATCCCTGGTGGCATGTCTGGTGGGATAAGTGTGTGTGTCAGAGCTGTGTGTAAGTTGACTATGCGAACAATTTGGGATTTTCAACACATTAATGTTTCTTATAAAAAGAAGTGAGGCAGTCAGTCTCAACTCTTAGCCAAGAGAGACTGGCATGCATAGTATTATATCAGCCCTCTGATTACAATTAAGAGCAAAACATGCCGCTCTGTTCTGGGCCAACTGCAGTTTAACTAGGTCTTTCCTTGCAGCACTGGACCACACGACTGGACAATAATCAATATTAGACAAAACTAGATCCTGCAGAACTAGGTTTTTGGAGTGTAGTGTCAAAAAAAACAGAGCATCTCTTTATTACGGCTATACCTCTCCCCATCTTTACACCCATTGAATCTATATGTTTTGACCATGACAGTTTACGATCTAAGGTAACTCCAAGTAATTTAGTCTCCTCAACTTGTTCAACAGCCACACCATTCATTACCAGATTCATCTGAGGTCTAGCACTTATTGAATGATTTGTACCAAATACAATGCTCTAAGTTTTAGATGTTCAGGACCAGTTTATTACTGGCCACACATTCCAAAACAGACTGCAACTGTTAAGGGTTTCAGTGACTTCATTAGCTGTGGTTGCTGATGCATACAGTGGGGCAAAAAATGTATTTAGTCAGCCACCAATTGTGAGCTGTCAAAGGACACCAGAAACAAAATTGTAGACCTGCACCAGGCTGGGAAGACTGAATCTGCAATAGGTAAGCAGCTTGGTTTGAAGAAATCAACTGTGGGAGCAATTATTAGCAAATGGAAGACATACAAGACCACTGATAATCTCCCTCGATCTGGGGCTCCACGCAAGATCTCAACCCGTGTGGTCAAAATGATCACAAGAACGGTGAGCAAAAATGGGGGAACCTAGTGAATGACCTGCGGAGAGCTGGGACCAAAGTAACAAAGCCTACCATCAGTAACACACTACGCCGCCAGGGACTCAAATCCTGCAGTGCCAGACATGTCCAGGCCTGTCTGAAGTTTGCTAGAGAGCATTTGGATGATCCAGAAGAAGATTGGGAGAATGTCAGATGAAACCAAAATATAACTTTTTGGTAAAAACTCAACTTGTCGTGTTTGGAGGACAAAGAATGCTGAGTTGCATCCAAAGAACACCATACCTACTGTGAAGCATGGGTGTGGAAACATCATGCTTTGGGGCTGTTTTTCTGCAAAGGGACCAGGACGACTGATCCGTGTAAAGGAAAGAATGAATGGGGCCATGTATCGTGAGATTTTGTGTGAAAACCTCCTATCAGCAAGGGCATTGAAGATGAAACGTGGCTGGGTCTTTCAGCATGACAATGATCCCAAACACACCACCTGGGCAACGAAGGAGTGGCTTCGTAAGAAGCATTTCAAGGTCCTGGAGTGGCCTAGCCAGTCTCCAGATCTCAACACCATAGAAAATCTTTGGAGGGAGTTGAAAGTCTGTGTTGCCCAGCAACAGCCCCAAAACATCATTGCTCTAGAGGAGATCTGCATGGAGGAATGGGCCAAAATACCAGCAACAGTGTGTGAAAACCTTGTGAAGACTTACAGAAAACGTTTGACCTCTGTCATAGAAGTGTACCTATGATGAAAATTACAGGCCTCATCTTTTTAGGTGGGAGAACTTCCACAATTGGTGGCTGACTAAATACTTTTTTGCCCCACTGTATGTAAACTTCCGACTTCATCTGTACACGCACATTCACAGACAGGCAGAGAGAGACACACACACACACACACACATACATTCACCAGAAATGTTAATTCATGAATACACCATTCTCTCTCTTCCTTTCTACCTCCCACTTCCATCCCTCTTCACCTCAGCGTAGGATATGAGGCACCTGCTGGCTCTTAGTGAGGGGGATAAGAGCAGAGCGAACAGGGTGAGAGCAGAGTGAAAGAGACAGATCACCGGCCTCTGATTCACACTTCAAATAGCTCACTGGCGAGGCGGCAAAGCCTTCAAGGCTTTGTTTCCTTCCTTTTTAGTCTTTGTGCTCCTCTGTCTGCTCCTGCCGCCTTTCGTCTTGGTCTCTTATCAACCTCTGATTCTACGTCTTAGCCTTAGCAGGCAAGCAGCCGCCTCCTATTACTCTGTAGCACCTGTTAAGCTGCTGAGCAAACACACAGGACATTTTCTCTGTCTGTATTTCTCCTCTGCTATTTATCCTGCCTGCACTGGTGTTCATTCTCAGTTGTGATAATGCTGTGTTTTCACTTCAACTTAAATAGAATCAGTAACATGCATCGTAAACAACAGGTATGGACTAACAGTTGAATGCTTACTTACGGGCCCTTCCAAACAATGGAGAAGGAGGAAAAAAATGGAGAAATAATAAAAAGTAATACACAATAATAATAATAATAATAATATTATTATTATTATTATTATTATTATTATTATTATTATTATTATTATTATTATTGAGTAACCATAACGTGGCTATATACAGTCGTGGCCAAAGGTTTTGAGAATGACACAAATATTAATTTTCACAAAGTTTGCTGCTTCAGTGTCTTTTAGATACTTTTGTCAGATGCTACTATGAAATCTGAAGTATAATTACAAACATTTCATAAGTGTCAAAGGCTTTTATTGACAATTACTTGAAGTTGATGCAGAGAGTCAATATTTGCAGTGTTGACGCTTCTTTTTCCATGCTGTCAATTAACTTCTGGGCCACATCCTGACTGATGGCAGCCCATTCTTGCATAATCAATGCTTGGAGTTTGTCAGAATTTGTGGGGTTTTGTTTTGTCCACTCGCCTTTTGAGGATTGACCACAAATTCTCAATGGGATTAAGGTCTGGGGAGTTTCCTGGCCATGGACCCAAAATATCGATATTTGCTCCCCGAGCCACTTATGGCAAGGTGCTCCATCATGCTGGAAAAGGCATTGTTCATCACCAAACTTTTCCTGGATGGTTGGGAGAAGGTGCTCTCGGAGGATGTGTTGGTACCATTCTTTATTCATGGCTGTGTTCTTAGGCAAAATTGTGAGTGAGCCCACTCCCTTGGCTGAGAAGCAACCCCACACATGAATGGTCTCAGGATGCTTTACTGTTGGCATGACACAGGACTGATGGTAGTGCTCACCTTGTCTTCTCCGGACAAGCTTTTTTCCGGATGCCCCAAACAATCGGAAAGGTGATTCATCAGAGAAAATGACTTTACCCCAGTCCTCAGCAGTCCAATCCCTGTACCTTTTGCAGAATATCAGTCTGTCCCTGATGTTTTTCCTGGAGAGAAGTGGCTTCTTTGCTGCCCTTCTTGACACCAGGCCATCCTCCAAAAGACTTCACCTCACTTTGCGTGCAGATGCACTCGCACCTGCCTGCTGCCATTCCTGAGCAAGCTCTGTACTGGTGGTGCCCCGATCCCGCAGCTGAATCAACTTTAGGAGACGGTCCTGGTGCTTGCTGGACTCTCTTGGGTGCCCTGAAGCCTTCTTCACAATAATTGAACCGCTCTCCTTGAAGTTCTTGATGATCGAATGAATAGTTGATTTGGGTGCAATCTTACTGGCAGCAATATCCTTGCCTGTGAAGCCCTTTTTGTGCAAAGCAATGATGACGGCACGTGTGTCCTTGCAGGTAACCATGATTGACAGAGGAAGAACAATGATTCCAAGCACCACCCTCCTTTTGAAGCTTCCAGTCTGTTATTCGAACTCAATCAACATGACAGAGTGACCTCCAGTCAACACATGATGTCAGCTGGTCTTTTTGTGGCAGGGTTGAAATGCAGTGGAAATGTTTTTTGAGGGATTCAGATCATTTGCATGGCAAAGAGGGACTTTGCAATTAATTTCAATTAATCTGATCACTCTTGATAACATTCTGGAGTATATGCAAATTGCCATCATACAAACTGAGGCAGCAGACTTTGTGAAAATGTATATTTGTGTCATTCTCAACTTTTGGTTACGACTTTACAAGGGGTACCAAGTCAATGTGCAGGGGTACGAGGTAATTGAGGTAGAAATGTAAATATAACTAGGAATAAAGTGACAGACAGTAGAAGCAGTGTATGTGGTGAGTCAGAAAAATGTATGCAAAAAGGGTCAATGCAGATAGTCCAGGTAGCTATTTGGTTAACTATTTAGCCATGTTATGGCTTGGGGGCAGAAGCAATTCAAAGGCCTGTTGGTTCCAGACTTGGTGCATCGGTACCCCTTGCCATGTGGTAGCAGAGAGAATAGTATATGACTTGGGTGGCTGGAGTCTTTGCCAATTTGTAGGGCCTTCCTCTGACACCGCCAGGTATAGAGGTCCTGGATGGCAGGGAGCTTGACCCCAGTGATATACTGGGCTGTACGATCGGATGCCTTGCGGTCGGATGCCAAGCAGTTGCCATACCAAGTGGTGATGCAGCTAGTCAAGATGCTCTCAGTGGTGAAGCTGTATAACGTTTTCAGGATCTGAGGGCCCATGCTAAATCTTTTAAGCCTCCTGAGAGGGAAGTGGTGTTGTCGTGCCCTCTTCACGACTGTGTTGGTGTGTTTGGACCATGATAGATCCTTAGTGATGTGGACACTGAGGAACTTGAAGCTCTTGATCTGCTCCACTGCAGCCCCTGTTGATGTGAATGGGGGCGTGCTCTGTCCTCCTTTTCCTGCAGTCCCTGATCAGCTCCTTTGTCTTGCTGATATTGAGGGAGAGGTTGTTGTCCTGGCATCACACTGCCAGCTCTCTGACCTCCTCCCTATAGGCTGTCTCATCGTCGTCGGTGATCAGGCCTACCACTGTCATGTCGTTGGCAAACTTAGCATTTTGAGCGGCCACACAGTCGTGGGTGAACAGGGAGTACAGGAGGGGACTAAGCTTGCACCCCTGAGGGGCCCCTGTTTTGAGGGTCAACGTGTCAGATGTGTTGTTGCCTACCCTCACCACCCGGAAGCGTCCCATCAGGAAGTCCAGGATCCAGTTGCAGAGGGAGGTGTTCAGTTCCATTGTCCTTAGCTTAGTGATGATCGGTCTCGTGTGGCTTAGTTGGTAAAGCATGGCGCTTGGTTACACCAGGGTTGTGGGTTCAAATCCCATGGGGGACCAGTATGGAAAATACGAAAACGTATGGGATGGTGGTGGGATGATGGTGTTGATGTGAGCCATGACCAGCCTTTCAAAGCATTTCACAGCTACAGAGTGCTACGAGGCGATATTCATTTAGACAGGTTACCTTGGCGTTCTTGGGCACAAGAACTATGGTGGTCTGCTTAAAGCATGTAGGTATTACAGATGGGGTCAGGAAGAAGTTTAAAATGTCAGTGACGACACTTGCCAGCTGGTCAGTGCATGCTCAGAGTACGTGTCCTGGTAATCCGTGTGGCACTGTGGCCTTGTGAATTTTAACCTGTTTAAAGGTCTTACTCACATCAGCTACGGAGAGGAGGATCACACAGTTGTCTGGAACAGCTGGTGTTCTCACATATGGTTCAGTGTTGCCTCAAAGAGAGCATATAAGGCATTTAGCTTGTCTGGTAGTCTCGTGTCACTGGGCAGCTCACGGCTGGGTTTCCCTTTCTAATCTGTGATAGTTTGCAAGCCCTGCCTCATCCGACCAGCGTCGGAGCCGGTGTTATAGGATTCGATCTTAGTCCTGTTTGATTGTTCATTGGAGGCTGTAGCGGGATTTCTTATAACCATCTGGGTTAGTGTCCCGCTCCTTGAAAGAGTCAGCTCTAGCTTTTAGCTCAGTGCGGATGTTGCCTGTAAACCATGGCTTCTGGTTGGGATATGTACGTACAGTCACTGTGGGGACGACGTCGTCGATGCACTTATTAATGAAGCCGGTGGCTGATGTGATGAACTCTGAAAATGCCATCAGATGAGTCCCGGAACAAATTCCGTTCTGTAGCTTAGCATTTGCTTCATCGGACCACTTCCGTCACTGGTACTTCCTGTTTTGAGTTTTTGCTTGTAAGTAGGAATCAGGAGGATAGAGTTATGGTCAGATTTGCAAAATGGAGGGTGAGGTAGAGCTTTGTATTTGTCTCTTTGTGTGGAGAAAGGTGATCTAGATTTTCTTTCTCCTCTAGTTGCACAGGTGACATGCTGGAAAAAATGGATTTTAGTTTTCCTGCATTAAGATCACCAGCACTGTAGTGCCTGCGTAGATGCGGCAGAGAAGTCCGGCGCAGGAGAAAACGGATTTACAACGGTGTCGTTTTAATATCCATAAACCACCGTCAACAGAACAATACAATACATGGGTCAAACAAAACCAAGTACATACCAGCATACCGTGCAGAAGCACAACAAGAAACAATTACCGACAAGGACATGAGGGGGATCAGAGGGTTAAATACACAACATGTAATTGATGGAATTGGGACCAGGTGTGATGGAAGACGAGACAAAAACCAATGGAGAATGAAAAATGAATCCGCGATGGCGAGAAGGTCGGTGACTTCGAACGTCGCCCGAACAAGGAGAGGGACCAACTTCGGCGGAAGTCGTGACATCCGCCTCTGGATGAGCATTTACTTGTTGACTTATGGATCTATACAGCTCATAGTGTGGTTTTAGTGCCAGCTTTGGTTTGTGGTGGTAAATAGACATCTATGAAAAATATAGATAAGAACTCGCTTGGTAAATAGTATGGTCTACAGTTTATCGCGAGGTATTCTAATTCAGATGAGCAGAACCTCGAGACTTCCTTTTAATATTAGAGATTGTTGTTGTTGTTAACAAAGAGACACACGCCACCCCACTTGAGCTTCCCCAATGTTACCATTCTGTCCTGCTGATGCATAGAAAAGGCACCTAGATTGAATCACTTTATCAAGGGGAAAACATTGGAACCGTTTCAAAGTTTTACCACAGTATCCTTAACATGCCAATATTTTCTTTTGATCATCTTAGGAACTCATGGCAGGTTGACTCAGAGGTGCAGATATCAGAGGAGAGCTGTGGGAACATATGGAAAACACTATATAAAGCCACTGCATGTAACCGAACAAGGGTTACATGTAGTTTCTATTCAAAGTACTAAATTGAAAAAATTGAGCCCTGATGAAAAGGAATAGCAGCTACGTCTTAGAGGCAGTGTGGACAAATAGGTCCACACTGTTTGTTTTTCGTGTGGCTTAATCCAAATTGTATACTTATTCAGACTCTTTTTAAAATATTTGCTCTATACAGCCAAAATGTACCATTTAATATGTGAATGTAACTACGCTCCTTAGTAAAAGACACAAAGATAAGTTGTGTATGTATGGTACATTTTTCTTTGTGCTCTTTAATACAAATTAATGTACAAATAAAAAAAAAAAAGCCACCTAGATTCATGTCATCCATGTCCTTGTTCAGCCAAGTTTCCGAGATGCATATTAGTTCTTCAGGTCCCGTTGTTCTCCAGCGATTTTGTACATTTTCCAATAGAATCAAATCAAATCAAAGTTTGTGTCACGTGCGCCGATTACAACGGGTGTAGACGTTACAGTCAACTGCTTACTTACAGGCTCTAACCAATAATGCAAAAAAGGTGTTCGGGGGAACAGAGGTTGGAGGCGGGTTTATCAGGGTGCCGGCACATCGGCCTCTCTATCGCAGTCTCTCTTCCGAGTGTCGGGGATAAGGGCCTGGTCTGGGGTCAGCAGTATGTCATGAGCCGCCGACTCGTTGAAGTAGGAATCTTCATCCAAATCGAGGTTACTGATCGCTGTTCTGATGTCCGGAAGCTCATTTCGATCATAGGAAACGATTGCGAAAAACATTATGTACAAAAACAAATAAGATCCGTGCATAAAACGGCCGCTATACATTCCATCGACATTCTAGTCTTTGTCACTGCGGTTAGAGGTAATGAGAACTTCCTGACCCCATGACCTGACCAGGTCCTAGACATTAGCGATATCTCTAGTCTGTTGTGTTTAGCTGTGGTGTGGTATGATTTGTACTGTATGTATGCTAAACTGCTTCTGTGTTCTCCTTTGCAGTAACAACCAAGCCTGCAGCACCGCAGTGAGGAAACCTGCTATCTCTCTGGCGGACAGCACAGAACTCAGGTGAGCATCCTTCTACCGCACAAAATCAACCCTACTCCTTCAGCAACCACTTGACATGTCACCACCCCCAGCCCAGAGTCCCAAGTACCAGTTCAGCCCAGACTCTAAAGTACCAGTGTCAATCCCTCACTGACTTCCATAGATGGATAATTACCTGTTCCTCCCATCCCATCTCTACCACTCTGTCTAGGCAGCTCTGTGTGCCTACCCCAGTAATGATCTGCTATGAGAACCAGATCTGTCCCCTAATGTCAATCAATCAATCAAATTTATTTAAAGCCCTTTTTACATCAGCAGATGTCACGAAGTGCTATACAGAATCCCAGCCTAAAACCCCAAACAGCAAGCAATGCAAGCAAGCATGGTGGCTAGGAAAAACTCCCTAGAAAGGCAGGAACCTAGGAAGAAACCTAGAGAGGAACCAGAATCTGAGGAGTGGCCAGTCCTCTTCTGGCTGTTCCAGTTTGACAAAGCACAGCCCCCACAACACTAGAGGGATATCAACAGACCACCAACTTACTACCCTGAGACAAGGCTGGGTCAGAGGCAGAGAATCCCAGTGGAGAGAGGGGAGTCGGCCAGGCACATACATCAAGGGTGGTTCGTCTCTCCAGTACCTTGCCGTTCACCTTCACACCCCTGGGCCAGACTACACTCAATCATAGGACCTACTGAAGAGATGAGACTTCAGTAATAACTTAAAGGTTGAGACTGAGTCTGCGTCTCTCACATGGCTAGGCAGACCATTACATAAAAATTGAGCTCATTTGGAGAAAGCCCTGCCTCCAGCTGTTTGCTTAGAATTTCTAGGGACAATAAGGTGGGAAGCCAAATAACACGTCCTAATCAGCTTGTAGAAAATGGAGGCCATTATGGCTTGTTTTCCATCTAGATCAAGGCGTTAATGCACACAGGACACTGCCTCGCTAATCTTGTATAATTACTGTAGGGTTATTTAGGCTGATGCATTAGCTAGGAGAGTGCATATGGAAAGGTGTGCAACAATATTAAGTATGCGCACACACACATTTACAGATTCACGCATACAAACTACACATAGGCAGACATACTGTATGCACAAGCACACATCGTTATGTTTTTGGAGTGGAGAGCTGTTCTACCTTGGTAGCTTACAGACTATTTGTCTTGATGCATGCATGCATTCTGACCTCTGACCTCTCGTGTTCCACTAGGGTCTTGCTAAGCATCATGTACCTGATGGTGGAGACCATCCGTCTGCAGACAGAGGATGACAGACCAGAGTGGAGAACTGCCAGAGAGGCCTTCAAGACCGAACTGGGTTTGTGTGTGTGTGTGTGTGTGTGTGTGTGTGTGTGTGCAGTGTAAGACTTTTCTTTCATTTCAACAGTAAAACACGGTGAAATACACAGTGAAACACCTTAAATGTGTTTTACAGAATTAATTATGGTGCATTGTGGGTTAATGTTGTAAGTGGGGAAAGAGTCTCTAGCTCATTAACATACTGTATGTTAATGTGTGTCTTCTAAGAGGCTATATTTGTTGCACAGGTGAGTGAGAATGCTGTACTCCCCCAGAATACAGTAATATACTGTAGATGAGGAATTCTTCAAACCTTGTCCTGTAAATCTCCAGTAATGTACTGGCCAATTGCTGCCAGTAATTGACTGTAATTCAGAAAACAGTACCATACTGTATTTTTGGAGCGCCAAAAACCTTTTGACCACTTGTGGGTGCATGGTATTGTTGTGTCTTTTTAAGAGGCTATGTTTGTTGCGCCCTTTTAGTGAGAATGCTGTACGAATTGAACTGATATGTGGTAGTGGTTCCCTAACAATGAAATGTATATAGGGAACAGATCAGTGTTAGTTAGCCTGGCTGACGGTGACCCACGTGACTACACAGCTCGAGAGCTGTTGTCTGCTAGACTAGATCAGAGTGGCAGCGGGTCTTTAATGGTTGAATATTTAACCATGTCCATTTGATTCGTTTTGCCCTGTAATCACGGACCGTTTGGAAGCCTTTGATTAGGCCTGTAGAAGTGCAAGTGGTATAAAGCACCTAGTATTCATTAATATGCTGTAATATACAAATTCTTGCTCCAATCCCTTGTAATTACAGTAAAATGCTACAATAATTACTTTCTTACAGTTTATTAGTCACCTTTTACAGTATTGTACTGTGTTTAATTTCTTTGACATTAGTCACTTAAATACAGGAAGCTGGCATCAAGTTGCCCTGAATATCTCAGTAATGTATTGACACTATCCAGTAATAGTGAAATATATATCATAAGATATCTTGTTTTAATTACAATTATTTTGAAGACCAGTATCCTTTAACTACAACAATATTTTCAGTAAAGGTTACAGATACTTATTACATGTTATGACTTTGATGTGGGTTTTTCTTTCTTCTCAACCTTGGTTGAATGCAAGTTGCTAATGTCAAGAGTGCCTGCTAAATGACCAAAATGTAAATGAAAACTTGCAAAGACCACTGGGTAATTACGGAAATATACTGTAATTGTAATTGGTACTGTAAATTAGATTACAGTAACATTTTTGGTACCATAAAATGGATTACAGTAGCTGTACTGTAAAAGAAAGTACAGTAACTTACTGGCCAATTGCTGCCAGTAAGGTTACTGTAAATTATACAGGAAATGTTTTTGTGTGTGTACTGTAGGTGTGTGCTGGCTGTTGACTCTCTCCTCTAACCTCAGGTTCTCCTCTGTACAACGGAGAGCCATTTGCCCTGTTGCTCTTCACCATGGTGACCAAGTTCTGCAGTATGAACGCTCCACACTTTCCCATGAAGAAGGTCCTGATGCTGCTCTGGAAGACCATCCTGGTCAGTAAGCTACAGCACCGACACCATCGCCTGTCCCTTTAGTAGGCTGGGCCGCTTGGCAACGGAGACATTTCATCCACCGTTATGTTATCGTCCATTGTTGTGCATTCAAAACTCTCGTTAGAAGGCCGTTAGAATGTTACGGTAGTGTCAGGCTCGACTAGTTCCACAGTGGATTTGACAGGCTTGGAAAACGAGGTTTGCCAATGTCTGCATAGAGCTCCGTGCATGTGTGCTCATGGACATCTCTATGGCTTTCTGTGTCCACCTGTCTCTGTGTGTATGTGTCTGTCTCAAACTGTGTGTGTGTGTGTGTGTTTGTGTTACAGTTCACCATGGGGGGCTTTGAGGAGCTCCAGGAGATGAAGGTTCGAGGCAGAGAGAGGCTGAGCCTGCCCCCCCTGCCTGAGGACAGCATCAAGGTGGTCCGGAGCATGAGGGCAGCCTCTCCTCCAGCCTCGGCAATGGAGCTCATCGAGCAGCAACAGCAGGCCAAGAGAGGACGCCGCAGCCGCAGGGTACATATTCTACCTTCTATCACGCACATACTGTTCACACACTGTTCCTGGCGCTTTTCACATGCGCACACCTCTGCGTTAGACTCGACTGAATACACACCCGATGTGCTCTAACAGTGAGCCTAACTGAACCCTGCGGTCACGGAGGGCATGGTGCGTGAGGCTAACAAGCATTGATTGCTCGGCCTGGCTGTGGCAGCAGGAAATGTGAATAGGAACCATGTGCACACCAGCCGTGTACTGTGTTCCCCTGCCAGCGGAGTGAAGGACACGTTTTGTTCTTTTAACTTTTTCCTCTAATCCCCACTGTGCTGTTTTTAGACTAGAGCTCTGACTTCACCAGGCTCTCAACCGCCCTCCTCTTCCGTGTGTCCCTGCAGAGTGCCTTTGTTGATAGCTTGGAAGGAGACAGTCCCTTTCCCAAGAAGCAGGTCTTTACCCACTTTCCCTCTGCATTTTCTCTGCCTCGGGCTGGTTCTTGCACCTTCTATTCCCTCCACCTCTTTCGTCTCCTCTTCTCTCTCTCCTCTTCCTCGTATTCTTTCTCCTCTTCTTCCGCCATCTCCTCCTTGTCCTCCTCCTCTCCCTCCTCCTCCTCTTCCCCCTTCTTTTTCTCCTCCTTCGCTGCGTTCTGCCCTGTATGGGGTGGGTGGGTGGGTGGGTACGGAGGCGGGGCTGGCTGTGGTCATTGAGGTCACATGACTGGAGCCTTCCTCTCGCCTCTATCTCCACTGAGTTGTTTTGCCGCCACATTATCACTGTTTACAACAGTTCACTGCAGCTTCTTTCCCACCACAGAGCCAAATGGCTTGTTCTCCATGGGATACGAGTCATATAATTCTATGCTGGTCACACTGCTTCCGTCCCCTCTGTTGCTCTCCTCACCACCACACACCTAACGACTAGTTGCTACCAGCACACCACCGCAGGTTACATTGCACTGGCGTTTTGCTGCTGTTGAATGCAACACCCTCTCTGCTTGATGCTTGTTGCATTGATGATGCCTCAGTCATTCATTGAAACCATAGACGTGGCATGAGATTACTGGGTTTGTGTTGTATGACTGATATATGGTTGTAAGTGGAATGTTGAACACTTGAATATGGAGTCGGTGCTCAAATGTTGCTCTGTTTGTGTTTTTTTTACTGTGAGTTTCTGTAACCTTTTACTGGGAGTTTCTGTAACCGTCTTGGAGTGCAGCCTTACGGCTGGTAAATCTGAGTGTTGCTTGTGGTTGAAGTGGGAAGCCAGGGCCTGACCCTGTGTGTATGAAGGGACGGCCTCTTTTATGCCCCCTGCTGGTTGTTCTGGGTTCCAGCCCCTGGTAAAGCAGGACAGCCTAGACACGTACAACGAGCGAGACCCCTTTAAGAACGACGACGCACGAGACGAGGAGGAGGACGGCGAGGAAGCCGACAGTGGCATCGAAGGCGAGGTGGACCCCCTGGACAGTGATGTCATCATCCAGCCACCACCCCCACCGCCCCCGCTCAGACCCCCCACTGAGAGAGCGTCCCTCCCCAAGGGTCTGCCCTGGGCCCCCAAAGTCAGGTAAGACTGGGAGGCCCAGTTCCAAACAAACCTCTAGCCCCTTTCCATAACTCTTAACCCTTCTGTGTTTGCAAATCTGAAAGGATTGGATGAGTGTAATATAGCTGAGGCTCCCCAAACACCATCAGAAGGCAGGGTGGATCTATCACTTTATTGCTTACCTCAGATCTTCAAACTCAAGGGATAACATTAAAAATAAAAAGTTCAGACTGGGTTCTAGTTTTGTTATTCTACACACTCATGCTGCTGATAGTGCCCCCTCTGTTCAGGAGAACTCAAAGTAACCCACCTCAGTCACTCAAACAGTAACGGCCTGGTCCCCTAGCTCCCCCTCGCAAGATGGCCTCCGTCTACACAGCTGTGTGGATAAGACCGAGAAGGCAGAGGAAGACAGGGGAGGCAAGGAAAGGACGGCCGTGAGCGACCCAGTCTTAGCTCTTATCATCCTCTACTCATTATCTGTAAACTCATGCATTATACACCTGTGTGTGTGTGTGTTCAACCTTGAACCATAGCTCAGTGCTGAGATAATTTAGCATGAGGCGGAATTCCAGATCCCAATATCGAACAGAGGCAGCATCGAGCGTGACTGATGAGGCTTTAAGCAGGAGATGCATCATCTGCTTAGCAGCTGTATGTCTTCGATCAGTCTGTTTGGATAGTATCGCTACAAGCCCCGGAAGCCAGGTTGGGAAACACAGTAGGTCTAGTAGTGTGATCAGTGAGAAGGTGGATCACAGACTGGGGGTTAGTGAGGGGCAGCAGGCTTCAGGTGATTTGAGAAGTCTGTCTGTCTGTGTGTGTGTCTCGACAGAGAGAAAGACATCGAGCACTTCTTGGAGACCAGCAGGAACAAGTTCGTCGGCTTCACTCTGGGAAAGTGAGTGTCAATATCCCCGTGTACCATCTGAAAGGCTCCGTGTAGTCCACTGTCATGTGTGGTCATAGTTATTGCAGTGCCAGTGAATGTTCTCTCTCTGTTGTGGTGTTATGTTTGTTTTCTAGTGACACAGAGACACTAGTCGGTCTTCCTAGACCCATACACGAGAGTGTGAAGACCCTTAAACAGGTAAGGAGAGAAATCAGTCTTATCATTCCTCCTCTATCCTCTCCTCCTCCTCCTCTCAATCCCTCCATCCCTCTCTCTCCACCAGGATCGAGTGTGACACTGGCGATTGAAGTATTGAAGTTTATTTGACCAGCTAGTCAATATCCCTGGACATTGACATCCCACTTAGAAATCAATTGTGTGCTTCAACTGACTGTGAAACCCCTTTACACCGAGGAACGCCCTTCTGTGTGTCAATCTGTGAAGTCTAATTAACGCCCGTTTAAAAAGCCTCTTCTGTTTACACATCGGGTGCTGCCTGCCAAGTGATAGACAGAAATACTACAGTATATCGCCATGTTGATGGTCTCATTGAAAAAGTGTGAAGTGGAATGGAATGGATTGTGGAAATGAAGTGCTTTGCGCTGATTCCCATAGGGCTTTATATCGTATTGTGGTGGACTATAGGCTAACGCAGCATTTCCCTCCAGCACAAGTATGTCTCTATAGCCGAGATGCAGATCAAGAGGGAAGAGGAGCTTCAACAGTGCCCCATGACCCTGGTCAGTGACTCTTCTCACTGTTGACTTTATATGAAGTGACAGGAACTCCTCTCTTTGAATGAGATTAACGCTAGGCTAAAACAAAACTGGACAATGAAGTTGGGGGGGCTGGCAATGTTTTGACTCCGTGTTGCACCACACCTCCCCAAAGCATCATGTCTGCTCAATGTCTACATTTATATTTTTAAACTGTCGTGCTTTATTGTTTATGCTGTAAGTGCGTCTTTGCAAAGAAACTTTTCGTTTCCATTTTGGCCGGGTCTCTCTTGAAAAATAGATTTTTAATCTCAATCGGACTAACCTGGTCAAATAGAAATGTGATCCTTCATTTTCTAAGTGTTGGAACAGGGCTTTGTGAGTGGAAACAAGATGAGTATATGTGTACCTCGTATTGTGTTGTGTTGTGTCAGGGAGAAGAGGATGTGGATGAGACGCCCACAGAGATCCTGTATCTGGGAATGCTTCCTAACCTCTCTCAGTATGTGGTGAGGACATCTACCATTCTATTCTGCTCAAACAAGACACTTCACATGGCACCATCTTACTTTGCATCTTGAAAATCATGCCTGCAACTGTAGATTTTTACTAAGTATTTGCTGTCTTAGACCTGTCATGTTTCCGAGCTGAGAGGTTGAAAGCTAAAAACCCGCGTTGTATTTATCAGATTGCCCTTCTGAAGCTGCTGCTGGCTGCAGCACCTACCTCCAAGGCCAAGACGGACTCCATCAATATACTGGCTGATGTGCTGCCAGAGGAGATGCCGTGAGTGTAATAGCCTTGTGCCTCTCCTTGTTCCCTCATAGTCATCTTTGCTGTTCAGGCTTAAGTTGGAAATGAATTTAGTTTGTTCAGAAATAAAGTCAATGACTATTAGTTTTGTCATGTCAAGGGAAGTTGTTGTTATGAATCACATAAAAGGTGTGTGTGTGTGTGTGTGTGTGTGTGTGTGTGTGTGTGTGATGGCAGAATCACGGTCCTCCAGAGCATGAAGCTGGGTATTGACGTGAACAGACACAAGGAGATCATTGTCAAGGCCATCTCTGCACTTCTGCTCCTGCTGCTCAAGCACCTGAAACTCAATCACATCTACCAAGTAAGCCACCTACCACCACATTCTGTCTTTCTTTCTCTCTACCTCTCTTTCTCTGTTTCCCACGTTTCCACCCTCACACGCCAGGTCACCTCTATCTCTTGCTCTCCATCCCTTCCTCTCTCCCCTTCTCCTCCACCCCTTCAGGTCTGCCGCAGCTCTCTCGCTCTCATATCTCTTCCAGTGGTGTAGTGGAGGGCAAGTACATGCAGTTTAACCATTTTTTTTGCAGAAAAATGCATTGAAAGTATAGAAAGCATTACTTTTTTCACCACGACCCGGCGATCAGTTTACCCAACTATTTTTTTGAACCCCTACATCACACTATGTCAGCCTCCACTCTCTCTCTTCTCCTAGCCCTCCACATTCACCACCACATTTCTCTCTCTATCTCCTCTCCCTGCCCCTACCCCTTTGGCTCCTGGCAGCCTATAGACAGATCCTGCACTGGAATGAGAGGCACACAAAGGTTCATACGTCTCCCCGCATGAAGAGAAGGCGATGGATAGAGGGAGGCAGAATAGAGAGAGGAGAAATGCCATCAGACAAGAAATGGGCACATAGCAGCACCATCCATCTTCCAAAATCTGCTTTTTGTAAAGGATTATAATTGCGATTTCTGGGGGTGATTTAGCTTCGTTTATCGTCTTCCTACTACTGCTTCTCCCTGAGAGGAGCGAGTGTGTCTCTCTTCAGCACACAAAATCACGCTCCTTAAAAAATATCAATATTTACTGTTTGGCAGGTAGTGAATCCTCTTCACAGAGAAATGGAGCATCTGCTCTTTTGAGAATAGTGTGCTTATACCTGGCTGCATCCCATACCTTGCAGCAGGTCAGGACTATTCTGTCAAATCCTACATGAACAAATGGAGCTTAGTTCCCCATTTTTCAAAGGATGATAGATGAAACATAGCTGGATGTAAAATTATAGTAGCGCCATCTACTGCCCAAAATGATTACTTTCACTTTTATTTCCCACTACCAGCTGTCAAAATGAAGCTTGTTACAAAGACTTATTAATGCAACTGCAGAACCCAGCTGAGTGAAAGGGTTTGAGTCTGCCTATGGCTCCTATCCTGCTGGCTCTTAGACGGCCGTGGCGCAGCGCTGAGCAACTTTAGGGAGCGCAGATTGGCTAAATCCTCTTATTGGAACCCCCGTTGTGAGAGTGGAGAGGGGTTGTCATTTCAGAGTGTCTTTTACACCACAAAAATCGGACGATGGAATGCTTTGAATTCATAATCATACAGCAATAATAGTACTTGTGCTAATAAAATGTGGTCTCGAACATTCTTTTGATGACAGTAAACGATTCCATAGAATGAATGCAAGAGGAGGAATTGGTCTATTCCTGAACTCCGCAGGCTGCTCATAAAATATGCATGTTTCCTTATTAGGAATTAAAGGGCTATCGTGACTTAGGGCTTTATCTGGTCCTCCATGGTTCCTGTGCACTAAAGACAGTCAGTGACTTTGCAGTGACCTTGTACTTCCTGTCTCCCCCCCCCAGTTTGAGATTGTCTCTCAACACCTGGTGTTCGCTAACTGCATCCCACTCATCCTCAAGTTCTTCAACCAGAACATCCTGTCTTACATCAGTGCCAAAAACAGGTAGGACTCGCTGACTACCACTTAGTTTCTGCCACAGTGCCAGAGGTGCATCTGCACCCACATAAAGGCATGGCTTCTGTCTGCCAGGTATGTGTTTCCTGCTCATAAAAGAAGTAGAGGTGGATGTGCCAAAACACAGGGGGTTCAGGTGTGGATGGTAAAATGTGTCTCTCACCTCAATGACAGGTGTAACACCACTGTTGACAGAAAGATGGGCTGTAAATAATCGTGTGTGTGTGTGTGTGTGTGTGTGTGTGTGTGTGTGTGTGTGTGTGTGCGCGATCTCTGTGTGCTCTTATTGTAGTATATGTGTGCTGGACTTCCCTCACTGTGTGGTCCACGAGATGCCTGAGCTCACGGCTGAGAGCTTGGTGAGTCCAGATCACAAACCCATGTGTTTACATCAGACTGTTCTAATGTTAAAGACCTGGCTATGGATTTATCTGTTGGCTGGGATTAGACACTGGCCGTGTCCGGCTACCCCGTCCTAAATAGTAGGCCGTTATATACAGTATGTGTTCTTTGTGGGCGTTTCAATTCTCCTAACCCTTTCTTTTCCTGTGATTGTAGGAAGCTGGAGACCGTAATCAGTTCTGCTGGCGTAATCTCTTCTCCTGCATCAACCTTCTGAGGATCCTCAACAAGCTGACTAAGTGGAAACACTCCAGGACCATGGTGAGAGAGACTTGAATAATGTGTCCCTTATTCAGTGCCCACTTGTAGAACCTATCAGATTCTTTCAGATCTACAAGAGTGCCTAGGGTGTACAGGCTTGTCGGGACACTTTTGAGATGCACTGTGTCCTTCCCTTCCACCGCCTCCTCCTCTCTCAGATGCTGGTGGTGTTCAAGTCTGCTCCCATCCTGAAGAGGGCGCTGAAGGTCAAACAGGCCATGATGCAGCTGTATGTCCTCAAGCTGCTCAAGATCCAGACCAAGTACCTGGGCCGCCAGTGGAGGAAGAGCAACATGAAGACCATGTCAGCCATCTACCAGAAAGTACGACACAGGCTCAATGACGACTGGGCCTATGGCAACGGTAAAGATGCAAATAACCTTTTGAACGCATACCTGAAGTCAACTCTTAATTCACTGGTGTGTAGGAGATGTGAAAGCGATGCAACGAATCAGAATGTGATGATGAATGTGAATGTAACGATGTAGGTACATACTATATGCCTTTGATTAGGATCTCCGTAACTGAAAGTCCAATCACCCAACTACTGTAAGATAGCCGGTAGCTAGGCCGGTATCTGTTGCCATAGTAACCAAACCAGGAGCCAGTTAGAGGTGAGAGGCCCTCGGAGAAAAAGAGACGACCTGTCCGTCATCACGTGTCTCAGGTTCTAATCTCAATGGACCAGATGGACTGAGAGAGATCCCCTGGTCCCTCAAGTCCCTCTGCTGAAAATTGCAATCCTAGACTTGACTCTTTTCCCTGTATTGATTGATTATTGAGGTCTTAACTGTCCTTTAACAGCAGTATAACATGTGTATTCCATACAGAACATCGACAGAGACAACGGAAAGGGTTATGTGGTGCTGTTCATCAAGTTAATAGACCTGCGAATAAAACTCTGCTGTTCTTTTGTCCTCCAGATATCGACGCGCGGCCGTGGGACTTCCAGGCGGAGGAGTGCGCCCTGAGGGAGAGCATCGAGAAGTTCAACAGCCGTCGCTACGACAAGAACCAGAACGGCGAGTTCGCCCCGGTGGACAACTGCCTGCAAAGCGTTCTGGGCCAGCGCGTTGAGCTGCCGGAGGACTTCCACTACAGCTATGAAATGTGGCTGGAGAGAGAGGTGTTTTCACAGCCTATCCAATGGGAGGGTCTACTACAACCGGCCCGGTGAGGGGGGGAGGACACGCATACCAGGGACACAAGCCTACGACTACTGTGATCTTCATGTAAATATGTGGCAGAAATAGAACATATGTTTTGTAATCACCTGTATCCATGCAGAAATTGTACAGTAATGGTATAGACTGTAATAATGATGTCATGGCAACTTGGCAGGAGCAGGCTCTTACAGTACAACTATGTGGAATACTGTTATTATTCTGTTAGTCACGACAACCAATCCAACCACTCACTATGTCCACTATAACCACCAGTACATTTTTTTCTCACTCAATTTGGTTGGATTCTGTGCTTTGTGGAATAATGAATTTCATATCCATGGCATGTCCTCTTTTTTTATCATGATGATGTACATTTGAGGTACTGGCACTATCTTTAGTTTATGTTGTAATGTTTTACATGTGTATTTATTCATGATCACAGCCATTATGTTTCGGTATGTAAATTTCATAGCTGCAGATATTGTGGTAGATATTTCTAGAAAATAAATGCCTATTTGTAAAGAAAGTACTGTGTATTAACAGGCTAACGATTAGTTACCTTACTGTGATTGTTTTCAATTAAAATAGCAAAGAGGAATTTCTCAAGCTGTTACATTTAAAGGGCATTTTCACAATTTCACAGTATTATTCCAACCTATGTGTGGAAATATATATAAAACACAGGAAAATCCCGTTTTGGGTGAATTTAACATTTCCCCTTTCTAGATGAATAGTATTTTCATTTGTATAATCACAAACAGATATTCCTGTAAGTCATTGATCATAAACTAGATTCAGCTGCGGGATTTTTTTTAAAACTTCTTCAGCGGATGGTCAGGGTGCTGAAACATAATTACAAATAATTTGTAGACACAGTATTTTACAAAGATAATAAACGTGCTTACATTTGTATACGATCACATCTCTCTATTATTCGTGGGAATACTTGGCAAACCGATTTCCAAAATTAAAATCACTTGGACCTGATTTCCTGGTGTTTTTCATGTCTAACGATGAGAAAAAAATAAGAATTTGGAGGGGCAAATAAAATCTCCCGCTGTCCAAATTCGGCCCACGGCCAGCCAGTGGGGGAACCCTGCTGTTAGTAGTATGTGGTAGTTAATTTATGTTTATAAAGGTCTGTGAAGCCTTACGCCAGATCGAGAGAAAATAAAGGATAAGGACACAGGCAAACCTTTTGAGGCTAAGCTGAAGGGTTTGACCAGGGATTTGGAGGCTTGAGGGGGTTCATCGGCCCAACGTGGGGAGGCAGTCTCTGGGTAAATCGATGATAGTGTCCCTGACTCCCTCTGGGACCCTGAAGTCCTGTGTACTTCACTCTCTGTCCTCCCAAATGTGTAATGGCTGTGTTGGTTAAGCCCTCAGGCCACCTCAACTTCCACAGAGCAGCACGGCAGCCAACCGTGAATAACCGCACAACGACTGAAGGGCTACAAGTGTCCTTGTGAGGCTATGCTCTCCCTCGCTGAATACACAGTAGTTGTCACACAATGGTGTTGATTTTTATGAGATCTGTTGTCTTGTCAATGTATTTCACTGTAAAGTAGAACTACCCTGGGCTGTCAAGGCCAGTAAGTATTCTCTGGTGAGTGTCCTGTAACTTTCTCTCAAGGTTATGGAACATTCTCTGACGCAAGCACATAAGACATGATCATGGGAACTTTTTCCTACTATCTAGTGTAGACGTTAGTGTCTCTCTCTGGAGAATTTGTGTAGGCGGTGGAGATGTACTTGGTTGTATTATCTTTGTATTGAACAATGATTGTGTAACTGAATTGTGCTTCTTCGAGGAAACTAAGTCTGCATGGCTGCAGTTTTTATCTTTCTGTTTGAATGTGTCCTATTTAAAAGTGTATTCTGAAATTTGATACAATATTTCAAAATGTGACTTGTTAAATTTCTGTTTTTAGAACACATATTCAAAAGGTACTCTCACTCACCATTTGGTATATGTAGGCTGTTTTGGTAAATGCACCTACATTCTTGTCTGAGTCAGCACAATCTGGGGTATGTCTCAAAAGTCATGTCAAGTTTGTCCCACACAGGTGAAGAGAATGTCATTTGACCTTTTAGTTCTGGGTTTTCTTGAATGCAATTTTTTTTTAAATAACTGCTTCGCTTGAGGTTCTCAGGTTTTCAGTATGTACAATAATTCTAAAGTTCAGGTTGTACAACTATGGCTTCCTCCTCACTACCTATACAGTATGTAAGTATGAATGCAACTAGTTTACTTGCAATAACATGGTAATAACAATCTAAGCATTGAAAAGTAGTCTACAATTGGATTGGCACAAAGAGTAACCCAACACAATGTTGATCATTTCTTTACACTTTTGTTGCAGTTACAACTTTTTTCAGAAACCCTAACCTCATGTGACAAAGTAATGAGTGGCAGTTTTGATTAGGAATGAATGCCTTACTCAGAGCACCTCTCATTCAAAACAACGCAATATCTCTTTTTCTACCTGAAATTGTACAATCACTGGAAATACTCTACAGTACATGTATGTATGCATGTTTGTTGAGTTCTGGCACAGTTGGAGGAAGTGTTCCTAGATGTGTTTTGCAGTGTTTGGATATTTCTATTTGTGTTTTTGTCATACTTCTAGTTGACTGTAATAATAATCTTGATTTTGTTCAGGGGTATGTACAATCACTGTCTTGTACAAAGGTATTATTCTGTTGAAAGACACAGAGTTGAAACTTGTAAAATGATTCTGTCCTTCATATTCTGTATTTTCTAAATAAAGAGATCACTGGTTTTAATTTGTATACATTTATTATGATATATAATAATATAATAATAATAATAATTATATTATATTATATTATGGATAATGTTTATGAAGTCTACACTCTAGACTCCAGCCCTTTTTTTACAACCTATTCAGGATAGTATTGTCTGACATGTGCATTCCACACAAGGTCTCCGTGGAGATCAGGTAGTGTGAGAATGCGTGATATCTTTTTAATTTTTTTTTTATCCCAAACTTAAAAAGGTAAGCAAAATTGTCCCCGCCCCCTTTGGTATAGGTCTATTTATAGATTGTGAATAAGGAATGGTGTTTTTGTAATTTAACATTCATGATGCCAAGAGATAATCAGAAGATTACCATGGTGATGAAAAATCAAATCAAATCAAATTTTATTTGTCACATACACATGGTTAGCAGATGTTCATGCGAGTGTAGCGAAATGCTTGTGCTTCTAGTTCCGACAATGCAGTGATAACCAACAAGTAATCTAACTAACAATTCCAAAACTACTGTCTTATACACAGTGTAAGGGGATAAAGAATATGTACATAAGGATATATGAATGAGTGATGGTACAGAGCAGCATACAGTAGATGGTATCGAGTACAGTATATACATATGAGATGAGTATGTAGACAAAGTAAACAAAGTGGCATAGTTAAAGTGGCTAGTGATACATGTATTACATAAGGATGCAGTCGATGATGTAGAGTACAGTATATACGTATGCATATGAGATGAATAATGTAGGTTAAGTAACATTATATAAGGTAGCATTGTTTAAAGTGGCTAGTGATATATTTACATCATTTCCCATCAATTCCCATTATTAAAGTGGCTGGAGTTGGGTCAGTGTCAATGACAGTGTGTTGGCAGCAGCCACTCAATGTTAGTGGTGGCTGTTTAACAGTCTGATGGCCTTGAGATAGAAGCTGTTTTTCAGTCTCTCGGTCCCAGCTTTGATGCACCTGTACTGACCTCGCCTTCTGGATGATAGCGGGGTGAACAGGCAGTGGTTCGGGTGGTTGATGTCCTTGATGATCTTTATGGCCTTCCTGTAACATCGGGTGGTGTAGGTGTCCTGGAGGGCAGGTAGTTTGCCCCGGTGATGCGTTGTGCAGACCTCACTACCCTCTGGAGAGCCTTACGGTTGAGGGCGGAGCAGTTGCCGTACCAGGCGGTGATACAGCCCGACAGGATGCTCTCGATTGTGCATCTGTAGAAGTTTGTGAGTGCTTTTGGTGACAAGCCGAATTTCTTCAGCCTCCTGAGGTTGAAGAGGCGCTGCTGCGCCTTCTTCACGACGCTGTCAGTGTGAGTGGACCAATTCAGTTTGTCTGTATGCCGAGGAACTTAAAACTTGCCAACCTCTCCACTACTGTTCCATCGATGTGGATAGGGGGTGTTCCCTCTGCTGTTTCCTGAAGTCCACAATCATCTCCTTAGTTTTGTTGACGTTGAGTGTGAGGTTATTTTCCTGACACCACACTCCGAGGGCCCTCACCTCCTCCCTGTAGGCCGTCTCGTCGTTGTTGGTAATCAAGCCTACCACTGTTGTGTCGTCCGCAAACTTGATGATTGAGTTGGAGCGTGCGTGGCCACGCAGTCGTGGGTGAACAGGGAGTACAGGAGAGGGCTCAGAACGCACCCTTGTGGGGCCCCGTGTTGAGGATCAGCGGGGAGGAGATGTTGTTGCCTACCCTCACCACCTGGGGGCGGCCCGTCAGGAAGTCCAGTACCCAGTTGCACAGGGCGGGGTCGAGACCCAGGGTCTCGAGCTTGATGACGAGCTTGGAGGGTACTATGGTGTTGAATGCCGAGCTGTAGTCGATGAACAGCATTCTCACATAGGTATTCCTCTTGTCCAGGTGGGTTAGGGCAGTGTGCAGTGTGGTTGAGATTGCATCGTCTGTGGACCTATTTGGGCGGTAAGCAAATTGGAGTGGGTCTAGGGTGTCAGGTAGGGTGGAGGTGATATGGTCCTTGACTAGTCTCTCAAAGCACTTCATGATGACGGAAGTGAGTGCTACGGGCGGTAGTCGTTTAGCTCAGTTACCTTAGCTTTCTTGGGAACAGGAACAATGGTGGCCCTCTTGAAGCATGTGGGAACAGCAGACTGGTATAGGGATTGATTGAATATGTCCGTAAACACACCGGCCAGCTGGTCTGCGCATGCTCTGAGGGCGCGGCTGGGGATGCCGTCTGGGCCTGCAGCCTTGCGAGGGTTAGCACGTTTAAATGTCTTACTCACCTCGGCTGCAGTGAAGGAGAGACCGCATGTTTTCGTTGCAGGCCGTGTCAGTGGCACTGTATTGTCCTCAAAGCGGGCAAAAAAGTTATTTAGTCTGCCTGGGAGCAAGACATCCTGGTCCGTGACTGGGCTGGGTTTCTTCTTCTTCTTCTGCCTTCAATCTGCCTCCGCATGGCGGAAATCCAGCTTTAAAGCGCGACATAAGTGTAAAGGCAGTGGAGGCTGCTGAGGGGAGGGCAGCTCACAGTAAGGAATGGAACGTTTTAACACCATTCCAGCCAGTATGAGCCCTAAGCAGTCTTCACTGGTCCCAATTTAGCAGACTGCATTCATGCTAAACGCTGCTTATTTTGGCTAAATAGGAAATTACCTTTACGTTGCAGAATCTGTAACACTTCAGTTTAACAGATTGAATAGAGTCCCAATTATAATGTAGATTTTAGTTTATCTATTCTGTTCAAATTCAAAATATAATTTTGGTGACATCTGGTGGATTGGTTGTGATTTACAGAGAAGAGGGGAACAAAAACATGCAACTATGTTGACCTCTGCTGGCATACCATAGCCAGATGCTCTCAAGAAAAACATAGCTGTGACGCGGGTGAAGAATGCTTCTCTGGATAATGGAGGTTAAGCATAAACATGGCAAGTTAGAATAACTGCCCTACAAAACAGAGGTCTAAGGCACTGTTAGCTGTGCCACGAGAGAACCTAGTTCGTGACCAGGAGAACAATTGGGCGGAGCACAATTGGCCCAGCATCGTCCGGGTTAGGGGAGGATTTGACTGGCAGGGATGTTACTGTCCTATCGCGTACTAGCAACTCCTGTTGCAGGCCGCTAAGCACGCTGACTGATGCAGAGTGTACGGCGCTTCCTCAAACACATTGATGCGGCTGGCTTCTGGGTTAAGCGGGCGTTGTGTCACGAAGCAGTGCGGCTTGTTTGGGTTGTTTCAGAGGACGCAGGGCTCTCGACCTTGTCCTCTCCCGAGTCCGTACGGGAGTTGCAGCGATGGGACAGTCCGTACGGGAGTTGCAGCGATGGGACAGGACGGTAAACTACCAATTGGATACTAATGACAGTTGGAAGAAAAAAGGGGTGAGGGGAAAAAAAGGCACTACAAAATACATTTTACTGGATGGTGATGAAGTATTGAGTTAGTGTTGTCAAGCAAGGAGATGTAACACCTTTCAATTTGACACAGACCCAACATCGGCAAATGGATTAATGCAGGCTGAACAGAATTAGGCACATCTGAATTAGGCCTACGATGTTAGAGAACAGCATTTAGCTTAGAATAGATGCCAAACAATGCAATTTTCATGAGTGACTCATTCTCAAACACCCACAGAAATAAAATCCATAGAACAGGCGTCCCAGTTTAATTCTAGATAGCATCACTCAAAAGCAGTAACTGCACTGTTTAGTTGGCAAAAATGACAAGCGTATATTGTAAAAATGCCATGTTTAGACTTGATATGAATGCGATTGCCAGTACCCCACCCAAAGGCCTGCCCTGCCCAGCTGCTTGCGAGGATAAGGCCAAGGTTTCTGAAGTTTATTAGATCCCACAGCAGTTAGTCATCTTCGCATATCCACCATAAATAGAACCCTCATAATATTATCTTAAAAATTTAGCTAAGCACTTTAAGAATACAAACAAAAAAATAACACTGGACCAGTCCAGGCACTGTAAAAACCCTGATTAGAGAATCATTTTTACAATGTATTCCTCTGCCCATGTAACCTCGGATTAAATTAGATGAAAAAATATATGTCCTTTGCGGTGTGCATTTTTGTTGTTCCAATAGTCCCCATCTCTTCAATCTGCCTCTGATCAACATGGATCGAAAGAAACAATCTCTTCTTTAATCTGCTGGAGGTTTCTTCTTTGCCGCCACATCCTTCTTGAAGGCTTCTATCTTTTTGGATATGTTGGGGACCTTAAACAGAGGTGGAGTAATCAGAGAAGAGTGGCAAAAAATAACAAGAGTTCAATGACATAGGCCTATTGTGTTATGCAAAAATACAGGGGAACCATTGACACTGACTGACATCTATAGTGGGTTGTTCCCTAAGCGGACTAAACTCCACGGTGAAGGAAATTCCTGATGACACTGCCAATGGAGTGGAGCCGAAACCAGACTTGGTGGAATCGAGCGCTGAACAAGGTCAATACTTATTTATATATATATATATATATATATATATATTTTTTTAAATATATATATATATATATATATTTTTTTAAATATATATATATATTTATATTAAACGCCTACCTTTTACCTGTTTGTCCTCCGTTGTTGCATGCCTTTCTTTGGCTGAAATCCATACTTTTTCAATCGAAGTTCAACTACAACCACAGACTGTTTGCTCTCATTGCTGTTGCTCGAAGATGCCAACAAATGTCGCCAATTGAACGTCAAGAAGGAAACAGTTGGTGGTTGTATTTGATTAACGTTTATTGAAAAAGTATGGATTTCAGCAAAAGAAAGGCACGCAACTACATAGGTACACGGTAGGCGTTTCATAATGTATATGTTTATTTTTTAATTTTTAAGTAATTGACCTTGTCGATGTAGTTAAGACTCCACAAAGCCTGGTCTCTGCTCCACTCGGTTGGTAACTTTAGTGGAGTTTAGTCCGCGGCGCTAGTTGCTTCTCTTAGCAGTACCTCGTAGTTTTGAGCGAGGTACATCCCAACAACGTTTCCCAAAGTAAACCCAGCCTGCAAGATTAGAAATACAAATTGTTATTCCATACGGATAACATGCTGTTGTTTTTACTAGATAGGTCAGCAGTAATAACAATGCATAGTTATGATGGCTAGCACACAGCATAGTTATGATGGCTAGCACACAGCATAGTTATGATGGCTAGCACACAGCATAGTTATGATGGCTAGCACACAGCATAGTTATGATGGCTAGCACACAGCATAGTTATGATGGCTAGCACACAGCATAGTTATGATGGCTAGCACACAGCATAGTTATGATGGCTAGCACACAGCATAGTTATGATGGCTAGCTACAATAGCCCAGCAATACACACAAAGAGACGCAGGAAGTTTGCAATATATCGTTGTCATTTCGATATCAACTCACCAGGAACTGTAGCATGGTCGTGTCTAACGAAGGAGACAATGTTTTATGTATTTTAGCAATCCAGTTGGCAATTAAAAAGTTTGGTCGAACCCGCTAGCAATGTCATCAACAGTGTATAATGCGCATGTCATATCGCCCTAAAAAAAAAACATTTATTGGCCACGACTCGTCTACAAGGTTTCTGTCATCTACGCGGATGCTGTGTGGTCAAAACAGTTCTTATTCGGTGGGGTTTATCGGCGGATGGCATCCAACGTTATGGTGCATTACCTCCACCTACTGTACTGGAGACCGCACCCGATTAGCTACCGGGAGAAACGAAATCCTACCTGCCAGCTCCGTTGCTCTTAAAAAAGACTACATCTAATGACGTTCTCCTTAATATACTTTTAAAACTAATTTCCTGTATCCCCTTCTCCCTCATAGTAGATCTCAGCCTCCCGCTTTCCCTTTGATACTGCCCACACTGTAGCAAGACATGCTCCATGGTCTCCGTTTCCTGGCAATAATCACACTTTCCTGTTATCTTTCTGGTTGATCTCTTTAAAAAGTATAACAATTAGACCACTTTGCACACACATTTGAGGACATTTTTTAAATCAATAAATGTTTTTTCATGTTTTATTTTAGTATGTGAGTCAGTAGATTACCTTGGTTAAGTATTTTCTATACAGTATGCTTGTACAGAATCACCAATAACTACTGTAATACTTTGGGTATGTGTGTTTGAAAATGTATTTGTGTTAAAGCTAATATTTTTTTTAAATGGCAGTTATGAGAATTATACTAGGATAATGTTATAGCTTGCTCAACATACTGTAATGACCTGACTAGATCATAAATGAACAATTGTCCAGACAGAGGCTTGAGTTTACGAATTCACGGTTTCTTACACCAACTTTACACAGGCTACTGTTTGGGCCGTAGCACACGCCAAATAGATGACACACAAAAAACTATACATACCTTGGCCTAAACATCAGCGCCACAGGTAACTTCCACAAAGGTGTGAACGATCTGAGAGACAAGGCAAGAAGGGCATTCTATGCCATCAAAAGAAACATAAATTTCAACATACCAATTAGGATTTGGCTAAAAATACTTGAATCAGTCATAGAGCCCATTGCCCTTTATGGTTGTGAGGTCTGGGGTCCGCTCACCAACCAAGACTTCACAAAATGGGACAAACACCAAATTGAGACTCTGCACGCAGAATTCTGCAAAAATATCCTCCGTGTACAACGTAAAACACCAAATAATGCATGCAGAGCAGAATTAGGCCGATACCCACTAATTATCAAAATCCAGAAAAGAGCCATTAAATTCTACAACCACCTAAAAGGAAGCGATTCACAAACCTTCCATAACAAAGCCATCACAAACAGAGAGATGAACCTGGAGAAGAGTCCCTAAGCAAACTGGTCCTGGGGCTCTGTTCACAAACACAAACACACCCTACAGAGCCCCAGGACAACAGCACAATTAGACCCAACCAAATCATGAGAAAACAAAAAGATAATTACTTAACACATTGGAAAGAATTAACAAAAAAACAGAGCAAACTAGAATGCTATTTGGCCCTACACAGAGAGTACACAGCGGCAGAATACCTGACCACTGTGACTGACCCAAAATTAAGGAAAGCTTTGACTATGTACAGACTCAGTGAGCATAGCCTTGCTATTGAGAAAGGCCGCCGTAGGCAGACATGGCTCTCAAGAGAAGACAGGCTATGTGCTCACTGCCCACAAAATGAGGTGGAAACTGAGCTGCACTTCCTAACCTCCTGCCCAATGTATGACCATATTAGAGAGACGTATTTCCCCCAGATCACACAGATCCACAAAGAATTCGAAAACATATCCAATTTTGAAAAACTCCCATACCTACTGGGTGAAATTCCACAGTGTGCCATCACAGCAGCAAGATTTGTGACCTGTTGCCACGAGAAAAGGGCAACCAGTGAAGAACAAACACCATTGTAAATACAACCCATATTTATGCTTATTTATTTTATCTTGTGTCCTTTAATTATTTGTACATTGTGTATATATATATATATATATATATATATATATATATATATATATATATATATATATATATATATATATATATGTGTGTATATGTATATATATATATATATATATATATATATATATATAATATGACATTTGTAATGTCTTTACTGTTTTGAAACTGTTGTATGTGTAATGTTTACTGTTAATTTTTGTTGTTTTTCACTTTATATATTCACTTTGTATGTTGTCTACCTCACTTGCTTTGGCAATGTTAACACATGTTTCCCATGCCAATAAAGCCCTTGAATTGAATTGAATTGAATTGAATTGACAGATACCCCACAAGCCAATCGTGACCTTCTCTTGTGAAACCCAGACGTAAGAGAGAGAGAACAAAGGCTGAAACTTCCAATGCTCCACCCCCTACCCAACCCCCTCCACGCCACTCCGCCAACCACCAGGATGCCCGGCATCAGAACATTCCAGGCATTCCCGTGATTGGCAGATAGCAGGTTGATTGACAGGTCGGACCCCGCGAATACCGGGTACTGGTCAGTACAACACAACCACCTCCTAGCCTAACACATAACACACAGCTGTCTGTGCGGGTCGCTACAATACTGTATTTAAAGTAAGAAAATTAGAACACCTCACCAATAGTAGCGAATCATAATCAGAGTTGATCCAGAAGTCAAATTTGTATGTGAGATTTGAGGAAAAAGCTGGTCCTGGCCCAACTCTGTTTTAGATCTGGCATCCAGATTCACGCCGGTTTTGGCCCGCTTCACGGATCCGGACCAGATGTTGCAATAGGTCCAGGCGCGGATCTGGCGTGGATCCTTCTTGCTGTCTGGATAGCTAAGGTCTTTATGCCTGGCTTGAACCCATATCACGTGATTGGTCTAATTTACTGTTCAATCTCAGTTTTTCATCCTTTGTTTGTAGATTTCCACTTTTCTCAAATTCAGATAATCGTACATAAAACAACGTGGGCTCGCTAGCTAGTTTGTGGCTCCAGAGACTTCTAGACAGGCTATTCAGGGCCATCACTAGTTACCACATAAAGCCCGCCCATTTCTGCAATTTCTCTTCTTAAAATTTGATTTTAAACCTAACCTTAACCACACTGCTAACATTTTATGCCTAACCTAGATAGCTTGTTGGTTCAAATCTAGTAAACTAGCTATGCTTTTGAGGCTTGTGTTGCAGATCTGCATAAAATATGGAGTCTTTGGTTCTGGGTCTGTTGCGTTTAATCTAACCTATTTTCATGCTAGGCCACAGTTATACATTTTATGATATTCACACCTTCGTACAAAAATGTATGCAAGGGATGTTGATTTCAACAGTCAGTGACTCAAGCATTACAGTTTGAGTCACTGACTGCTGAAATCCCCATGACTTTTTAATCACAAGTTCTTTTTAAATCACAGTCATTGTAAGGTCAAAAATCACTCCAATATTGTATTTAAACACTAGTGAACAGGTTATTACCTTGTTTAAGGAAGAATATTTGACTCTAGACATACTACAAATACTGATCAGCAACAAAAAAAAGCTGTACATTCGACATTGTTATCATATGTTCTTCAACTCAATCGACATTAGCATGAAATGCATACTGCATCACATCCTGAATTATTTAAACAAGCAGTATGTTCTTTGTCATTGTGACAAGCAAACCCTCTGCGCACGTACACACACACACACACACACACACACACACACACACACACACACACACACACACACATACATACATACATACATACATGCTGATTCATTCAGCTACTCCTTCACTCGCCCTTTCCTGGCCCTATCTGCTGCTTTAGCTGTAGGGGGCGGGAGGCAGGCGTAACCCATCAAATCCAGACGCTCTACATAAACCCCATTCACATCTGTGTTTCAGCTGTTCTTGTGCTGCACTGAGAATACTGATTCCTTCCACGTTGAATACAGGAATCCTCTCCTCTCACAACCCAGAATCCTAGGATTGATACTACAGCAGCTCTTTAATAAAGATGACACCCACTGTGACTCTCAACACCGGGGCCAGCATGCCTATCGTGGGCTTGGGGACATGGGGGGTAAGATAAAGCGTAATTTAGTTTCTTCGAGGCATCTTGCATGGATAGCATTGATAATTGTTGAATTGGCAGTTAACTGCTTCTTTCGTTTGGCAACTACCGGTATGTTCATGTTAAAATATGAGTCTTCTCATTTGCCATATATCCTGAGAGTTTTAATGAACTATGATGACAAAAGATGAAGCATCTTATTTTTGCACTTATGTTTCACCGTCACACTTGGAATCGGGGGTTAGCCTATACTTGACTTTTTGACCTAACATAGGCCGTCTATTAATTATGATTTATATTATACAGTATAATCAAATCTGTCCTGATGAGTATTTCTACAGTATTATGTAGCCTTTCTGACAGATGCTCAAGTCATGTGTGAGGTTGCCACAATAGGCCCTCTGAATCCGTGTGCAGGCAGAAGCAGGCGAGGTCACGGAGGCAGTGAAAGCAGCAATCTCTGCAGGCTACAGACACATAGACGGAGCCTACTGTTACCAGAATGAGGACATGGTGGGAGTTGGCATTCACACCATGATTGGCCAGGGGGTGGTGAAGAGAGAGGAGCTTTTCATCGTCAGTAAGGTGCGTATGAGGACGATTGTCCACTTGGTCACGGTGTCAAAAAAGGGGAAAACAAGATGCATTAGTCATGTTTGTAGATTTGGTCATGGAGCCACTATGATTTCCCCCTAGACGCTAGGCAGACAAAGAGCTCCATACGGGCTGAAGGCATGTCATCACATGCTCTGTATTGTCACCAATGTCAAGCTAGTACTATCATTTGTTCTGGGTGCTCTCTTACTCAACTGCCACACATCCCCATAACACTTCAAGAATCTGTCCATAGGCTAGTTTTGGCATTTAAATTGTATTTCAACATGCGCCGCAGCAGTCTAATATGACGGTTTCTCCCAAATAGCTGTGGTGTACTCTCCATCAGAAGTCTATGGTGAAGGGAGCCTGTCAGAAGACTCTGAGTGACCTCAAGCTAGACTACCTGGACCTCTACCTAATACACTTCCCTATGTGCTTTCAGGTACTGTGTGTGTCTGTGTCACGAAAATGACTATCAGCTTTCAAACTATCCCTGATTTTAAGAGTGAGAGGACTATTGTCCTGTAACTAGTTTGTTTGCCATTGCAGCCTGGAGAGAATCTATTTCCTTTTGGTGAAGACGGACAGGTAGCCGCAGGTGAAAGCAACTTCCTGGACACTTGGGAGGTAAGGAAAACAAAAAAAAAATGGTATACCGTATTCCAAAACAAAACATCCCCTAACACCAGCAAACAAGATTATACTACAAGACATTTGACAGTTTACTGAGCTTGACCTATTGAACAGGCTATGGAGGAGCTGGTGGATGCTGGTCTGGTCAAGGCTATCGGTGTCTCCAACTTTAACAAAGACCAGATTGAATCCATCCTAAACAAGCCAGGCCTCAAGTATAAACCTGCCAACAACCAGGTACTGTAGTCTTTGGTGATCAAGACAGACAAAACAAGTCAATACAGTTTTTAAGCAAGGCATTATTGCCCCAATCTCTGTATTACCAGCGCCTCTTCTTTGTATTGGTCCCTTCAGATTGAATGCCACCCCTATCTGACTCAGGAGAAGCTGATCAACTACTGTCACTCTAAAGGCATCTCAGTGACAGCCTACAGCCCTCTGGGCTCCCCAGACAGACCAAGGTGAGATAGGAATATCTTATAAAAAAGTGTGCTCTAATGTGTATACAGTCACTTTGGATTAAAAGAAAGGTTATAGAATGAAGCAGAAATGGACCTGTACACTGAAATGATCCAAAACGGGCGTTGTATTTAATTGGTTATTGACAACGTTTCAATGTGTGAGTGCATTGTCAGACCCTACTCTTTCCCTACTTGCAGATGTTTTTCATGTCAACATAAAGAAGACTCAAATAAATTACATTTTCAACAGGGCGAAACCTGGTGAGCCGCAACTGCTTGAGGACCCAAAGTTAAAGACCATCGCTGATAAGCACAATAAGACTCCAGCACAGGTATGAGAGAAGCGTCAATAACCCTTACAAACGGTGAACTTTCTCCTAATTCTGCCTTTAGTGACATACTGTAGCAAGATTTGATCCTGTATTTTAAGCCTTATCCAGAAATATTAAATTACACCAAAAATGATAGCAATTGTCAGAGGATGGTGCTGGACCATCTGACATAAAAAGGGGACACCAATGAAAAAGCCAAATAAAATAAATAAATAAATGTAAGTTAAAAAAAATCCAGGTATGTCACATGATTGCACCAAACCCAGGCCCCTAGCTATAGGGAATACAAAGGGTATAACCAACCCGTCTTCTCAACCATACTTACTCCGGTCATGATTCTTGAAATTATACATTTAACAAAAGTCCATTCAAGTTGAGGTTAATGCAGCTGATCACTCTCAAAAGAATATTACATTAGCCTGAAATTGGATATGGGTCCCATGTGTAGCGTTTAAAGAAAACGGCTAGCGGTTAGAATGGGGACAATCAATTGTCAAGGTTTTGGCTAGTGTTTTCCAAGTCTCTAACATGAAGAATCATTGTTTTGAAACCATGTGTCAGGATTTGGCCAGGGTTGTTCCGGTTTTTGGTCACTAGATGCCCCCATTGTGCCTTTTGACCTTTTGTTTTCCCTTGATCCCCATTATTTGCACCTGTGCCTCGTTTCCCCTGATTGTATTTAAACCCTTTGTTTTCCTCAGTTCTTTGCTCTGTGTTTGTATGTTAGCACCCAGCCCTAGTACTCTTGTTGATCCCGGTGGACGCTCTTGTGGAATTCTGTTTTTTTTTGTTCTTGTTTGTTTGTTTTTGAGTATCTTTTGAGGCTTTTTGTGCTTTACCTTCCAACTTGTGGATTTACCTTTTTGTCTTGGAGGATTACCTTTGTTCTTGTGGAATTCCTTTTGAGGTTGTGGAGTTACATGTTTTCCTGAAGAACTTCACTTTTTACTTCATTAAATACACCGTCTCAAGTACTGCTGTGTCTGCCTCATCTTCTGGGTTCTGCCGACTATTCGTGGCTCAGTTTCACTCCGGAGACCCGGGTTCGTAACCGGGTCCTGACACCATGCCATCGGGCGTGGGTCCAACGCTCACATGGTAACAGTTACATTCTTTGTCTGGATAAAAGGTGTCTTGGTCTTGGGTCAATCAAGTGACCAATCCCTGTTCTTATACTCTCCACAGATCCTTATCCGCTTTCAAATCCAGAGGAATGTGATCGTCATTCCCAAGTCGGCTACGCCCTCCCGGATCAAGGAAAATTTTCAGGTATTTTTTTGACAATTATAACTGTAGATGGAGTTGGGTCGGTCAGAGGTTAAATCCCTGCCTCCTAACCTAGAGGTTCATATCTTGTCTGTTTTCTACAGCTTTCAATGTCAAATATACCAAGAGCAGTGTTCTAAGTGTGGAAGAGCCATTGGCTCTGGTAAGAATCTTACCTCTGATGTACGGGGTTGTAGGTTCGATCCCAGGCTCAGCTCCTGAATGTGGTTGCGTTGACTCTCTGGGATAGTTGGAAGGCTGTCAACTCATGGTGGTATATACCTGGGGTCGCCTCCTGTAAAAAGCAGTGATTATGGAGAAAAGCTCCTGGAAAAAGTAGGCACTTATAAATAAAATATAGATGTGCTATATTAAAGTGTCTATTCGGAAAGTATTCAGACATTTACATCATTTACATTTAAGTCATTTAGCAGACGCTCTTATCCAGAGAGACTTACAAATTGGTGCATTCACCTTATGACATCCAGTGGAACAGCCACTTTACAATAGTGCATCTAAATCTTTTAAGGGGGGGTGAGAAGGATTACTTTATCCTATCCTAGGTATTGCTTAAAGAGGTGGGGTTTCAGGTGTCTCCGGAAGGTGGTGATTGACTCCGCTGTCCTGGCGTCGTGAGGGAGTGTGTTCCACCATTGGGGAGCCAGAGCAGCGAACAGTTTTGACTGGGCTGAGCGGGAACTGTACTTCCTCAGTGGTAGGGAGGCGAGCAGGCCAGAGGTGGATGAACGCAGTGCCCTTGTTTGGGTGTAGGGCCTGATCAGAGCCTGGAGGTACTGAGGTGCCGTTCCCCTCACAGCTCCGTAGGCAAGCACCATGGTCTTGTAGCGGATGCGAGCTTCAACTGGAAGCCAGTGGAGAGAGCGGAGGAGCGGGGTGACGTGAGAGAACTTGGGAAGGTTGAACACCAGACGGGCTGCGGCGTTCTGGATGAGTTGTAGGGGTTTAATGGCACAGGCAGGGAGCCCAGCCAACAGCGAGTTGCAGTAATCCAGACGGGAGATGACAAGTGCCTGGATTAGGACCTGCGCCGCTTCCTGTGTGAGGCAGGGTCGTACTCTGCGGATGTTGTAGAGCATGAACCTACAGGAACGGGCCACCGCCTTGATGTTAGTTGAGAACGACAGGGTGTTGTCCAGGATCACGCCAAGGTTCTTAGCGCTCTGGGAGGAGGACACAATGGAGTTGTCAACCGTGATGGCGAGATCATGGAACGGGCAGTCCTTCCCCGGGAGGAAGAGCAGCTCCGTCTTGCCGAGGTTCAGCTTGAGGTGGTGATCCGTCATCCACACTGATATGTCTGCCAGACATGCAGAGATGCGATTCGCCACCTGGTCATCAGAAGGGGGAAAGGAGAAGATTAATTGTGTGTCGTCTGCATAGCAATGATAGGAGAGACCATGTGAGGTCATGTGGGGTTCTCACTAGGCCACTCAAGGACATTCAGAGACTTGTCCCGAAGCCACTCCTGAGTTGTTTTGGATGTGTGCTCAGGGTTGTTGTACTGTTGGAAAGTGAACATTCATCCCAGTCTGAGGTCCTGAGCAGGTTTTCATCAAGGATCTCTGTACTTTGCTCCGTTAATCTTTCCCCTCGAGCCTGACTAGTCTCCCAGGCCTGGTCGCTGAAAACATCCCCACAGCATGATGCTGCCACCACTGCTTCATCGTAGGGATGGTGCCAGGTTTCCTCCAGACATGAAGCTCTGTCAGAGTGACCATCTGGTTCTTGGTCACCTCCAGATGTGAAGCTCGGCATTCAGGCCAAAGAGTTCAATCTTGGTTTAATCAGAACAGAGAATCTTGTTTCTCATGGTCTGAGTCCTGATTGGTGGAGTGCTGCAGAGATGGGAGAACCTTCCAAAAGGACAACCATCTCCACAGAGTAACTCTGAAGCTCTGTCAGTGACCATCAGGTTCTCGGTCACCTCCCTGACCAAGGCCCTTCTCCCCCGATTGCTAAGTTTGGCTTGGGGCGGCCAGCTCTAGGAAGAGTCTTGGTGGATCCAAACTTCTTCCATTTAAGAATGATGAAGGCCACTGTGTTCTTGGGGACCTTCAATGCTGCAGAAATGTTTTGGTACCCCCTGTGCCTTGACACAATCTTGTCTCGGTGCTCTACCGACAATTCCTTTGACATCATGGCTGTTTTAATAATAATAATAATATATGCCATTTAGCAGACGCTTTTATCCAAAGCAGTCACAGTGTGTGTGCATACATTCTACGTATGGGTGATCCCGGGGATCGAACCCACTACCCTGGCGTTACAAGCGCCATGCTCTACCAACTGAGCTACAGAAGGACCACCCTTTTTGCTCTGACATGCACTGTCAACTGTGGGACCTTATATAGACAGCTTTGTACCTTTCCAAATCATGTCCAATCATTTGAATTTACCACAGGTGGACTCCAATCAAGTTGTAGAAACATCTCAAGGATGATCAATGGAAACAGATGGACCTGGGTAGTGGACAATTTGATTACACACAGGAAACTGTTGAGCGTGAAACCTAGCAGCATTGCATTTCTTGACATACTCAAACCGGTGCGCCTGGCACCTACTACCATACCCCGTTCAAAGGCACTTAAATAGCGTCTTTCCCATTCACCCTCTGAATGGGAAAGACAAAGTGACATCAGTAAGGGATCATAGCTTTCACCTGGTCAGTCTGTCATGGAAAGAGCAGGTATTCCTATTTTTTTTGTACACTGTGTATATGATATAGTTAAAAACAAAAAAACAAACGATGAGGTTTGAACCTACATGCAAGGCAGGATTTAACCTGGAAGCCACGGAGACCTTCACACTTACCTCTTCATATGTTTGACAGTGGCGGAATTGTACACAAAAAGAGAATGTGGGTTCAAATCACACAATCTTTTGGTTTCAAGCCACTGGTTCCTTCGCATGTCTACATTGTTATTGTCGCCTTCAAACAGGTGTTCGACTTCGAGCTGAATGATGAAGACATGAAAGTCATCTTGAGTTTCAACAGGAACATGAGAGGATTCGCTATGAAATGGTGAGTTCCAGAGTTTCTAAATGCTGACTTAAACCCACTTTCCTCTTTACCTGTTCTTCCCTTGATGTACCCTCCTCCTCACTGCAGGGGCAACAAGCACAAAGACTTCCCTCTGCATGCAGAATACTGAAACCTCCGTGTGGACACCCACATCCCTACACTGGGGACATACGGCGAGAGGTTCAGTAGTTGTACAGATTCAACCACTACTGTGACCTTGTTCATGAGGCAAACAGAATGTCAATGTGTAATGTAATACGTGCCAGATATTGTTGCCTTTACTTGTTCAGAGTTGAACCATGTTGTACATTTACCTACATGTTGGGAAGTGCCTTTGAACGCATGGTGTCCCTGTGCTCCTTGTTGTAATGTAACATTATATTAATAATTCCTTCGGCAGTGATCTTTAGAGATATCTCAACCAATATGTTAAACATTGACAGCTTACACAGTAAAATGTGACTCATTCCAGAATTTCAAAGAAAATTATCATAAATAAAACTGTTCGAGGGGAACTGGGAATTTCACAACAGTATCACACAAGTCAGTCTGACTAGGGGTTTATCATTCTGTAAGGCAGTAGTGTGGATGGTTCATTCTAGGCCAAAAGGCACCCATGACTAGGCATTTGAGGGAAGGAATGTTCAACAAAATATCTTAATGCACTATTAGGATAAGCGTGTGTGCATAATATGCCAATGTTTCACCCTTTGGCCATTTTTAAAAACAAAACCGATGTAATACTGTACATCACATACAATGAATGTCCATGTATGACATAACCAGCTCATCTGGTTGGACTGAATTCTCATGGTTATTATATGGCCTTTAGATGTGGAGGCTCATTGAAAAGGTCAGAGACCATGAGACACAAACTGGGTCATGTGAGAAGCCAAACTATTGTGCGTTAGCAGATCCAAGACTCCAGATTTCCTACCAAACCAGTAACCAAACTCAAGCTTTTAAATACTTCACTAATATCGATCCTATGTCATTGTTTCCATGATTGTTGAAAAATAATGACTATTGTGTATTAGGCTAGAAAGCAACAATATAGGTCAGAGTGTATATGTCATGAGAAATAGAATAGTACAACACACAGATACTAAATCAGTCTTTAATAGCTAGAAACTAGCTCAAGGATGGCCATTTATGTACACTGTCTTAAAGGGAGAAATATGAATGTATCGAAACGAGAACAGAGGCCAGACATCTCAAGCAAGCCACAACACCAGAAGTAACTTTGTGAATCCCCATTTCCCTAAAATTCGGCATTGAAGGGGTAGTCCTTGTGCTTCATGCTCCTGGGTGACAAAGAAAAACAAAGCACAATTCAGAGAGACAGTACAATTGTTCACATGTTCAAACATCAAATAAACACTTAAGTGTGTAGAAAAAGGAGGATGGCAAGTGCTGCTAAGGTACAAAATAGTAGGTTTTGGTAGACAGACGGTGCTCTTTGGTAAATTGGTCATCAAAAAGGAGTAACCAAGGCAACTCTTCATATAAATGAGTTTAAATGACAACAAAGTTGAAAAACTCAGATGCGTTTCGGGTGCATAGCCTTCGTCAGGGAGTACACCAAGTATATTTACACTCAAAGAAAAGTAACACCGTAATAAACATAGCTGTCATCACATTCAAATGACGATTTGACTGAAATTTGGAGGGGGGGGGGGTTCATAATACTTAAACAGTTTGAGCCTCTGCAGAGTGTGTATGCTGTAAAACACAGTACATGGGTCAAACTAAACCAAGTAGAGTCTCACCCCATCACTGGGCAGAATCTCCAGTTCCTGTTGAAGCCCAGAATGCTCTTCATTTCCTCGTCGCTCAACACAAAGTCAAACACCTGCACGTTTCAATAAGACAAAAAAATGACCCCAAAGTGACACGTGTGAACTAAAATCAGATGACACACCTCTTCAAATAAAATGGAGAATTTATGGGAGCGAATACCTGGAAATTCTCCTGGATACGTGTGGGGGTGATAGACTTGGGAATCACAATCGTGTTCCGTTGGATATGGAAGCGGATCAGGACCTGAAGTGAGGATGACGGAGAGAGGAAAGCGGACATGTAAATGTGATCCCAGGATAAAGAACATATCAGTGTGGTTCGGGTTGGCTCGATAGTGTGAAAAGGGTATTAGAGTACAGTACCTGGGCAGAGGTCTTCTTGTGCTTCTCAGCGATGACCTTGATGTTGGGATCATCCAGCAGAGAAGGGTCCTCTGGTTTGGCCCTGTTATTGACACAGTGCTACAAACTTTTCACAGGGAGAACTGTAAATGGCTTTGTATGTTCATAATAATAATAATAATGTATGTAATGTAATAATAATGTAATGTACTCGGTGAATGTACACCGAGCATACCAAACGTTAGGAAGACATTCCTAATATTGAGTCGCAATATTGGATTTAAGAAGTGACATCGATAAGGGATCATAGCTTTCACCTGATCAGTCTCTGTCATGGAAAGAGCAGGGGTTCTTAATGTTTTGTCTACTCCAGAGTATATCTCTTAGGTATTATTAGTTGAAGTATATACACTCACCATGGTCTGTCTGCGGAACCCAGGGGGCTGTAGGCTGTCACAGAGATGCCCTTAGAGTGACAGTAGTTGATCAACTTCTCCTGGTTCAGATAAGGGTGGCATTCAACCTGGCGGCATAAATCATTTGTGAGGTTATTCACTTCACATGCAGTTCTTATACATGGGATGTATTGTAGCATTAGAGAATTAGTGGGGTGGTATTTTACGTTGATAAACATACATAATTAAATTATAAGGTAGATTACAAATAAATAACATTTATTTGAATTAAGACACATTGTGTATTACTGTCAAAATAAGCCCCAAGAAGTTTAGCTGTTTATTCCGGAAGCCTGGGAAGTTGTTCAGTATGGTGACAATAGAAAGCACAAGAGTCCACTCAAATAATCAGATTGATATGTACCCGTTAATCAAGATGTCTATTGGGATAGATGTGCCTGGAAAACAGCAGGAATATAAAGGTCACCAAAGCATTGCTGCCTTGCCTCAGGGAAAGAGGCTGACTATAAGGCACTAAACGGGCCTTTATCTGACCGAGCTGTCACTGTGAATAAGACAATGGGGCAGGGATATTGACAATGAGGCCTCTGCCCTTTGAGGGAGGGTTTAAAACAAGTGTTGGGTGCTCAGTGTCCTGAAAAGTCTCATTTAGAAGAAGGTTGAGGGATACAAGATACAATTAGGAATGTTGGACCAGCATTGTGTGCTTCACAATGTATTGTGTTGATCCCAGGCTTGTGAGCTTTTTGAGTGACTATCACCATCAGTAAACACTCATTCAGTAATGAACGTCAGTACCTGGTTGTTGGCAGGTTTATACTTGAGGCCTGGCTTGTTCAGGATGGATTCAATCTGGTCTTTGTTAAAGTTGGAGACACCGATAGCCTTGACCAGACCAGCAGCCACCAGCTCTTCCATAGCCTAGTATACAGGACAACATCAGATCAGACACAGGTCAATATGGCATCCCCAATTTGTGATAGATTACAATAAACTCAGGGTTGTATTCATTAGGGCACACAACAGAAAACAAAAATGTGCATTTCTTATTGGACCGGGTAGTTCCCGTTTCAGTCCGTTTGGTGTCTAATGAATATAACCCAGTTTAAGTGATGTTCAACTGAAGAAAACTGTACAGTGTCCTATAGTATATTAGAGGACGCGTTCTCTCTCACTGGCTCACCTCCCATGTCTCCAGGAAGTTGGAGCCATCATCGATAAAATGTCCATTGCTGTCAGTAGGGAAGAGTGCTTCTCCAGGCTGCGCAACAACGATAGTAGTAAGACAATTAGAAAAGTCACAAGACACTCCTCTTACAACACCATGAATCAGGGTTATTCAAATCTAGACCTTGAAGCCAGTTCTACTGCTGATTATCATTCTTCCTCTCTTATCAAGGTCAGATTTAGACCTGGGACATTATCAGGTAGAACAGCATCACTCCCATACCTCCAGGCTTGGATTTGAATGTCCCCATCATAAACCAATGATAGAACCTCCTTGAGCAAAAAAGCTACAAGTGAGATAGTGTTCAAATGGTATTAGTCTCACCTGAAAGCCCATGGGCCAGTGCATCAGGTAAAGATCCAGGTAGTCTAGCTTGAGATCACTGAGAGTCTTCTGACAGCCTTCTTTCACCATAGACTTCCCATGGAATGTGCACCACAGCTGCAAAGAGAGCAAGCTTGAGTTGCGTAACTTCGAACCAATTTCCTCAATTCAATCTAAACAACAGATTCACTAGCCAAGATTTGATCACTTCATTCATATAGCCTTGATATCAAGTTTGTTATTTTAAGTAGCATATTAAAGAGCGATTCAACTTCTCACTGCAATGTCAGTGTTACAAACTTGAGACCAGAGATGACTGTCCTGCAGTGACATTGTATCTCACCTTGCTGACCACAAACAGTTGCTCTCTCTTCACCACCCCCTCCTTGACCATGGCATGAATGCCCTCTCCCACCTCGGTCTCGTTCTGGTAGATGAAGGCCCCATCGATGTGCCTATAGCCTGCAGCTATGGCCGCCTTCACCGCATCAGTTACTTTACCTGGAGGGGACTGGTACAGAGGAGGGAGCAAGATCTTTAGTAGGCAATTGGCGGTTGAAGGTATGCTTAGGACGCTAAAGGAGCGTTACGGGTACGGAGGTGGTATGACATCATCCGGGACAACATTCCCTTCTGGGATGGGGGAGGCGTTCCCCGGAGGGATATTGGAAAGATAATTGGAGATCTACTTAGTCAGCTGCAGCTACGGTATGTTTAGCAGTGCGTGTAGTATGGTACAGCTACATGGATAGATGTCAGGCATTGATTCTGGTAGCATTAGTAAGTATGGATAAATTCAGGGGATCAAACACCTTGATCATCATGGTACTTTTTGGTAGTAAAGTTTACAGGCATATATTATGGTAAGTATAATTGAATTACAGTACAGTAAATGGTGAAATAAGTATAGTTAGCTGTAATTGTAATGGCTTAGCAGATTTTTAAAAAGCATTATCAGTCTTTACCTGGCTAAAAGAGAATGAATATAATAATATCTATTGTTTACAGGAAACTCATTCTACAACTACAGACGGAGGTTGTGTGGAAAAGGGACAGGGAGGAAGAAATATTTCTGTCATGGGCAAAGAAACTCAAAAGGGGTGATGATATTTAACTAAAAATTATTTCGATCCGAATGTGCAAACAGATCCGCAAACAAAAGGTGGATCCTTTTAAATGCGCTATTGGACGATAAACAGATCTGGCTCATTAATCTATACGGTCCAAATAATGATGATCCACACTTCTTAAAAAATATTTTTAACAATCTATCGATCTCACAAGCAACAAAATATCCTATTATGGTGGGTGGGAGATAACACAGTTTTAAGTAACTTCAATGGACCGTAAAGGAAATCTCACCCTCGTGCACTTAAGGAGACCACGACTACCATGGACACATTAGAGCTAGTCGATATACGGAGGCTTAAAAACCCTGACCTACTGAGATATACATGGAGGAGGCTTAATCAATCTAGTCGTCTTGACTACTTTCTTGTGTCCTTCTCGCTGGAAAAACTCCAGGGTTGATGGCACAACTCAATTTTGTTGTTCCCTCTAATATTTTTCGGCACTGAGCAAATGTCAGGTCTGCTGAGCGCAAACTTGAACCTTGTGAGATTTCTGTGCAACTTCCGGTGCATGTTCACTGTGAACACTGAGGATGCAACCGCTTTAATTTACTATTTTAACAGTGGCCAAGTGGGCAATTTGATCATAATGTAGGCCTACCAGAGTGGAGACAAACAAACAATGGAGAGAATGAATCACATAACATTTTGAAATGGAAATACATGTTCATCATTCAGCCTAAAGTAGCAGCCAATGTGTGGTGTTCAATGTAGTAGGCCTATGTTCCATGACTTTGAAAAAAAAAAACATGGTGGGCTTGACATTAAAACCTGTTTATACACTTGTCCTTCAGACAAGGTGACTGAACATTATTGTGTCATTATAATTCCCATGCCATTATTACAGAGAATCAGACACATTATGCTACCCTCTGTCTATTGGCTACTTAGCTTATTCAAGCCTGTCTCAAAATACAACACTGCCCCTTTAAGACAAAAAAAAAACTCTTTACCGGACTCGCTTTTCAAAGATGTCTAGAAATGTACACGTTTTGTGCTCTTGTAGAACGCAACCACTTCCTTATTGCGGACTACAAATTAGCTATAACTGGGCTATTTACTCACGAATTGGCACTCCGGTCCGGCCTGAGTCGTGCCTGTCAATGCAACAAATTCCTACACCAATGCGCTCTGCCTACAACATCTCTTGCATAGTTTTTTTTGTTTCGGTATGTTGCAATGAAAGTAGCTAACATTGTGTTGATTTGATCACAATTCCCACAGTAAAAGGGAAACATTGATAGTGTTAACTAAATGGGGAAAACTCTAGAAAGTTGAGCAAAGTTCAATCTTTGAGGATTGAGGATCTAGATGATTAACACTGCAATGGTTTGTGTGTCGGGGGGCCAGGGTCAGTCTGTTATATCTGGAGTATTTCTTATGTCTTATCCGGTGTCCTGTGTGAATTTAAGTACGCTCCCTCTAATTCTCTCTCTCCCTCTTGGAGGACCTGAGCCCTGGGACTTGAGGCTAACCGATTAATCGGAATGGCCGATTAATTAGGGCCGATTTCAAGTTTTCATAATCGGAAATCTTTATTTTTGGACACAATTTTTTTTTTTTTTACACCTTTATTTAATCTTTATTTAACTAGGCAAGTCAGTTAAGAACACATTCTTATTTTCAATGACAGCCTATGAACGGTGGGTTAACTGCCTCCTTCAGCGCCAGAACAACAGATTTTCACCTTGTCAGCTCGGGGGATTCAATCTTGCAACCTTACAGTTAACTAGTCCAACGCAATAACGACCTGCCTCTTGTTGCACTCCAAGGAGACTTTTTATTTATTTATTTTATTTAACCTTTATTTAACCAGGTAGGCTAGTTGAGAACAAGTTCTCATTTACAACTGCGACCTGGCCAAGATAATGCACAGCAGTGTGAACAGACAACAACACAGAGTTACACATGGAGTAAACAATAAACAAGTCAATAACACAGTAGAAAAAAAGAGTCTTATATACATTGTGTGCAAAAGGCAGGAGGTAGGCAATAAATAGGCCATAGGAGACTGCCTGTTACGCGAATGCAGTAAGCCAAGGTAAATTGCTAGCTAGCATTAAACTTATCTTATAAAAACAATCAATCATAATCACTAGTTAACTACACATGGTTGATGATATTACTAGATGTTATCTAGTGTGTCCTGCATTGCGTATAATCTGACTGAGCATACAAGTATCTAAGTATTTGACTGAGCAGGGGTAGGCAGAAGCAGGTGCTTAAGCATTCATTCAAACAGCACTCTCGTGCGGTTTGCCAGAATCTCTTCTTTGTGCAACAAGCATTGAGCTGTTTATGACTTCAAGCCTATCAACTCCCGAGATTAGGCTGGTGTAACCGAAGTGAAATGGCTGGCTCGTTAGCGCACGCTAATAGCGTTTCAAACGTCACTCGCTCTGAGCCTGTGGTTGTTTCCCTTGCTCTGCATGGGTAAGGCTGCTTCGAGGGTGGCTGTTGTCTTTGTGTTCCTGGTTCGAGCCCAGGGAGGAGCGAGGAGAGGGACGGAAGCTATACTGTTACACTGGCAATACTATAGTGCCTATAAGGTCATCCAATAGTCAAAGGCTAATGAAATACAATTGGTATAGAGGGAAATAGTCCTATAATTCCTATAATAACTACAACCTAAAACCTCTTACCTGGAAATATTGAAGACTCATGTTAGAAGGAACCACCAGCTTTCATATGTTCTCATGTTCTGAGCAAGGAACTTAAACGTTAGCTTTCTTACATGCCACATATTGCACTTTTACTTTCTTCTCCAACACTTTGTTTTTGCATTATTTAAATCAAAGTGAACATGTTTCATTATTTATTTGAGGCTAAATAGATTTTATTGATGTATTATATTAAGTTAAAATAAGTGTTCATTCAGTATTGTTGTAATTGGCATTATTACAAATAAATAAAACATTTCAAAATTGGCCGATTAATCGGTATCGGCTTTTTTGGTCCTCCAATAATCGGTATCGGCGGTGAAAAATCATCATCGGTCGACCTCTACCTGGGACCATTACCTCAGGACTACCTGGCCTGATGACTCCCTAATGTAGTCCACGTGGTCGTGCTGCTGCTCCAGTTAACTGTTCTGCCTGCGGCTATGGAACCCTGACCTGTTCACCGGACGTGCTACCTTGTCCCAGACCTGCCATTTTCAACTCTCTCTACTACACCTGCTATTTCAACCTCTGAATGCTTGGCTATGAAAAGCCAACTGACATTTACTCCTGAGGTGCTGACCTGTTGCACCCTCTACAACCACTGTAATTATTACTTGACCCTGCTGGTCATCTATGAACATTTGAACATCTTGTCCATGTACTGTTATAATCTCCACCTGGCACAACCAGAAGAGGACTGGCCACTCCCCAGAGCCTGGTTCCTCTCTAGGTTTCTTCCTAGGTTCCTGCCTTTCTAGAGAGTTTTTCCTAGCCACCGTGCGCTTCTTCTACATCTGCATTGCTTGCTGTTTGGAGTTTTAGGCTAGGTTTCTGTATAGCACTTTGTGACATCGGCTGTGACTTTGTGACATCGGTATTTGATTGATTGATTGATTGATTCTCTAGCCTCTCTGGACTAAAACCTAGTTATGAAAACTTATTGGATTGGATCATTAAAAGACAACTTTACCCTGTAGTTTACCAATAAAATAGTCCGATGGTGAAGTAGACCAAAATAAATAAACTCACTACAACAAATTTCATTAGAAAAAGTTATCAAAAATAAACAACATCTTGCAACCATGGAGAGGTAAATAAGTACCTGTCTATTTATGGAAAAATCACACTTGACACTTTAGTGATATCACAGTTTAGTATGACGCTGCCTACTTATATTTATATAATGAATACGAGTTTGGGAGGGCTAAAATGATTCAATATTAAAGATTTAAACCTCTCAATAAAAGCTTCAGTCATACAAAAGTTATACTTAAAGGTCATGAACAGTAAAAATCATGTTTTTCATGAAAGTGGATGATATTTGAAGGAAACCAGATCAAAGAATGATGACCAAAGTATGAACAATTATCATTAAGTTACTGGTCCCCTCCCCCATGTCAAACACTTGGGACAAATATACCAGTTTCATTTGAAAACCAAAGTCCATGCCCCATGGTTTATGAACTGGTACACAAAACAACGCTTGATTCAAATTCAATTATTATACAAAATTCTTGCCAACATAATGCTATGTATATGGGGCAAATAACCATCTCAGCTCTGCAGATTTTGGTCACAGGTTCAGGAGTGGCTGACAAATCATAAGAGGGTGGTTTACCGAGATACAGTCGGTGGAATGGGCAGAGAGCAGCTGAAGGGTGGGTTCAAAAGCCCATGATCTATAAATGTTATGACTGAAAATAATATATACAGTGCATTCCGGAAAGTATTCAAACCCCTTGACTTTTTCCACATTTTGTTATATTACAGCCTTATTCTTAAATGGATTAAATAAACAAAAAATGTCCTTATCAAGCTACACACAATACCCCATAATGATAAAACAAACTAAAAACAGAAATACCTTATTTACATAAGTATTCAAACCATTTGCTTTGAGACTCGAAATTGAGCTCAGGTGCATCCTGTTTCCATTGGCCATCCCTGAGGATGTTTCTACAACTTGGAGTTCACATGTGATCAATTCAATTGATTGGACATCATTTTGAAAAGGCACACACCTGTCTATATAAGTCACACTGTTGACAGTGCATGTCAGAGCAAAACCCAGGCCATGAGGTTGAAGAAATTGTCCGTAGAGCTCCGAGACGGGATTTTGTCGGGGCACAGATCTGGGGAAGGGTACCAACAACAATTCTGCAGCATTGAAGGTCCCCAAGAGCACAGTGGCCTCCATCATTCCTAAATGGTAGAAGTTTGGAACCACCAAGACTCTACCAAGAGCCGGATGCCACTCCTCAGTAAAAGGCGCATGACAGCCCGCTTGGGAGTTTGCCAAAAGGCACACACCTAAAGGCCTCAGACCATGAGAAACAAGATTCTCTGGTCTAATCTCTTTGGCCTGAATGCCAAGCATCACGTCTGGAGGGAACCTGGCACCATCCCTACGGTGAAGCATGGTGGTGGAAGCAACATGCTGTGGGGATGTTTTTCAGTGGCAGGGACTGGGAGACTAGTCAAGATCAAGGGCAAGATGAACGGAGAAAAATCTGCTCCAGAGTGCTCAGGACCTCAGACTAGGGCGAAGGGTCACCTTCCAAACGGACAACGACCCTAAGCACACAGCCACTCAGTGCAGCCTTTCAACCACAAATCACAAGACCACAGCTACGAAAAGCGTTGTGACAGAAACTATGGGGCCTATTGCCTATTCCTAAAAACGAAAGAGTTCACACAATATCTTGACAATATATATCGAACAAATGGCATTGCTCATTTTCTGGAATTACAGCTGGTTCCCAGTAATGCTTATTGTCAAGAATATGCCAGAGAGAAAAGTAATTGACAATATATTATAATTACATTGATAACGGAAGAGAGAAAGATACGTATTCATTTGTCATTAAATTACATTACATTGTGTAACGTCCAAAGTAGCTAACGAGCTCAAAGACAAAGAACTCAAAAAGTTGGCACTAGTAACATAGATCGCTTTCTTGGCAAACTACAAGTAAAAAGGGATTACTTGCTCAATTAGGAACGAACCTTCCACGTCCCGAGACCGAGAATGGGCATTTCTGCACCGGTGTTCAATTTCACAGATGTTGCCATCGTCCTCTTTGCTGCAAAATACACCTTTTAGATACTTCGTTGCAATTGCAGACGGTGCTTGTCCAACCTCAAATACGGCGCAAAGTCCTGTTGATAGATTGCTTATGTCTGGAATTATATGTTGCTTAACATCTTGGACAACAGCGCCACCCAGTGCCACCGTCATTCTCTTTATTAATGAGTCGCGTCATACAGGCAACTTTAACATAAACCTGCAGATGGATTTGACATGTTTACAGAATGCGAATGACTTCTTCATAAAAACAGAATCCTGAACCAAAATAGTTTATTAATTGTATTGTCACAAATTGAATAATCAATGCTACCCCCCTCACACATTGACCTTGAATTCTACATTCGCATCCTATCAATTTGTTTCTGACACTTCTGTTTCTGACACTTCCGTCACCTCAAGCATTATGGGTAACAAGCACTAGAGGGAGACATTACCACACCGTTCAGCTGGCAATCAAACGCTTAAAGGGGCAATCAGCAGTTGTTACGATATTTTTTACTTTGAAATTCATATACCCATTGATTCTTGAATAATATAACTTATAGACTTCTGAGCTGAGTTAAATTGTCTTACCGCACCAGAACCCAAAATATAAGCTTGTTTTACTCTTTTGTTTGATAACACTGTATTGCCTAAAAACAGTATGATCGTATGGATGGTCTGTCCTTGCATCCATAGCTCTGTCCATGAATTTGGGAGCATTGCCATTTCTCTAGCCCCAATACCTAAGCTATTTACCAATTCAGGGGCGGTGTAGCCACTTTGTTATTGTTAAAACAACAGATTGCACCTTTAACTGGCATATTATGGCTCCTACACCATGCGATACTGAACTCCAAGGAAAAACTGAAACTACGCATTTAGTGATACATGCATGAAGTCAAAATGTTAAATTCTAACTGAAATAGCTGAAATAAAAAATCCCAGAAATGTTCCATATGCACAAAAAGCTTATTTCTCACACATTTTTGCACAAATTTGTTTACGTCCCTGTTAATGAGAATTTCTATTTTGCCAGGATCTCCACATCTCCGGCTTCTTCACCTGCGGGATCGTCTGAAACCAGCCACCCGGATAGCTGATGAAACTGAGTTTTCACAACCAAAGAATTTCTGCACAAACTGTCAGAAACCATTTCAGGGAAGCTCATCTGCATGCTCGTTGTCCTCACCAGGGCCTTGACCTCACTGCAGTTGGGCATTGAAACCGACTTCAGTGAGAAAATGCTCACCTTCAATGGCCACTGGCACGCTTAAGAAGTGTGCTCTTCACAGATGAATCCCGGTTTCAAGTGTACTGGGCAGATGGCAAGCAGTGGAGGTTCCAGCTTGTATGGCTCCCTGGGGAACCCCCCTTAGCGCCCCTCAACAAACAAAAAAAGCACCCTTTTGCACTATTTGTAATTTTTATTCAGACATTTGGAACAACACAAATAATTAATCATAACATTTAAAACTATATAAAAATATATACAAAAATAAAACTCATAAATATCAAAAAGAAGTAACAAAGATAATTAGAAACAAATTGTAGTATATAAATACAAATAAAAAAGATAATCGAATTATTACACTATTACACCATTGCTAACAAAAAACACACATTAAACTAAATTGCACAAATCCTTTATCACACAAATAGAATAACACACTTATAAAGAAGATAACCTGATTATTACACTATTGCACTTCAAACAAGAAACACACAAACTAAATTGCACAACTGCCATCTACACCTAAAACCCTGAACTTTCTTGCCTTCATCAATTACATCATCATAATAAATCTGCCCAGCGATTGCATAGTTAATACTGATGACAGAAAGGCCACTAAGGTGTTCCTGTGACATGGTGGACCTCAGGTAGGATTTCATGAGCTTCAGCTTTAAAAAGCTATTCTCTGTTTCAGCTATGGTCACTGGAAGAGTAAGACACATTCTGAGAGCAGTCCACAAATTTGGATACATTTCTAAGAGCTCCCTTTTGAGCATAAATATCATCAGCTCAAGCAGGGTCATGGTCTTCGATGGCAAGTCAGGCAAGTTCTTCAGTTCCTGTGCAAGCTCTCTGACATCCAAGTCTGAGTGTTCTTTATAGTGCAGTGTCATACTAAGGGATTCACATTGTTCTGTCAGCTCCTCATTTGAGAGACTTTGAAAGGTTGACAGCACTCCAAACTTCTCTCCCACACTTCCTGAAGGGCTGAGGTTGCAGAATCAACAAAGACATTGAAAAAAATGTCACCTCCAGCTTCTTCAGGGCCATCACTCAAAGGCTCATAAAAGGATTTGTATGAAAAGTGCCTGCTTTGTGGACCTCAGACTTTTCTGTTGTAGAACGGCCTCTACATTCATACCGTCGCAAACATCCTTGGCTGACATTTGTGCGGTCATAAAGCCTGTTGCCCTGTAGTTGCTGAGACCTCGCTCTGTCCTTTCTGAGAAGTCTGACTGCAACATCTACATGCATACTGAGAGACTGCATCAGCTTGCTTACATGTTGGATCTGGCTCCAGATGTCACACCACACCACTGTACAGATGCTGAAGCGGTATGATCCCACCTCCTGTGACAAGGACTGGGCCTCAATCTTTACCACAGGGTCTTTGGTTTGATCACTCACCTCAATCAGTGCCTCTCTCACCGCTGCTGCCTGATACCTCAGTGGCTCGACAATCTTAACTTTACTCTCCCACCTTGTCTCAGTCCACATCTCCACATGTTTTATTTGGCCCATCGCTGTGTGGAGGCTGAGAACAGGGTGTACAGTTTGTGTAAGATGCCAAAGTATAGAATGATAGAGAATAATTTTGCCAGCTTGATGTCACCCACCGTAATTGAAATTACCTCAACAAATCAATGTGTTCATTCTGTATTTGGTGGCCAAAGCAGTTGGTGGTGTGACTCGAGGTCCCTTTTTAGACACGGTTGAGGTGCTCTTTCATGACTGGATCAAATTGTGCCAGCAGTTCAACCTCTTTGAGGAAATTTCCATTTGATGGAGAGTACAGCATTTCTGTGCGTCCCCTTAGTGCCAGATGTGCTATTTGATAGATTCTCCCGCTCACCCCCTATACCTCGGGCTTCTAGTGGGGAGACCTGAGGTCAACCTAACCCCGCCCCCCTCCCCATCTCGTACTTCTGAGTGGGAGACCTTCCCTGCCTAGCTCCCAAACTAGAATCAGGGCGCCCACTCTGACAAGGTTAAATGACCCACAGTCCCACACGGTGACGTGCAAGTGGCATGATGTGCAAATGAGCGATAGAAAACCAATCGCGCAAATGTCACCATTCCAAAAATGTTTGTTTGGCCGCCTCGTGCCGCCCCCAGCAAGATGGCGCCCTGGGTGGCTGCTCATGTTACCCATACCTAAATCCGCTACTGGATGTTGTGTCGGTTGGCGGTTTGTCGATGTCAGCTTTGTTAACAGAGTGCCCCGTGGTGACGGTGGGGTTATGATATGGGCAGGCATAAGCTCCAGACAACGAGCACAAAGATACCGTGATGAAATCCTGAGGGCCATTGTTGTGCCAATCATCTGTCGACCATCACCTCACGTTTCAGCATGGTAATGCACAGCCCCACGTAGCAAGGATCTGTACAACATTTATGGAAGCTGAAAATGTCCCAGTTCTTCCACGGCCTGCATACTCACCAGACATGTCACCAGACGTGTTCCAGTTCCAGACAATATTCAGGAACTTTGCACAGCCATTGAAGAGGAGTGGGACAACATTCCACAGGCCACAATCAACAGCCTGATCAACTCTATGTGAAGGAGATGTGAACGCGGGAACGTTGCTTTTACATTTTTAACCAATAACGCAGATCTTCCGTGATCTGGAACGAATCCAAACCTTAACCAGGTTAGTCCCGTTCAGGTAAAAAAAAAAAAAATCTGAAAATCCCTATCTTAAAACATGTGCAATGCGAATGTGTGGAGCCTACTGTAAGGATCGAACAGTTATTCACCCCCATGACGAATAAGCCAAACCCCGAGAGGCAACCAAAAGAAAAAAAAGAAAAAAAAACTATTTTGTCAAAGTCAGACAAAACCTCACAGACCCTTTAAATGAGCCGTTCAAAATTCTGAAAAGGACGTACCGAAAGGAAAAAAGAAAAATAAGAAAAGAAACAAGAAACAGAAAAGTTATCAGAGCCACTGTCTGTGTACCTCACAATGGCTCTCGCTGAAGTTTGTGTCTCTTCTGATCTTCTCCCAGCTGGACTTCTGATTTCCACCCTGTCTCCTCTGATCTGCCTGCAGACATCCGACAGCCTTTTGCCAGCCTGTGAGCTGTCAAAGTACCCCTGGAATCAAACGCCCAGCCATCCCATCTCCATGCTCCGGCATGATCAAAGAGGCACAGGTAAGCCAGACATGAAGCCACATACAATTGCCATCTAAAAAGGTGGAACATTTTCATTTTTTAAAAACATTTATCTTTTGTGTAACTTGACTAGGCTGAGTTGACACGGCTCCTGGAGAACAGAGTCAATGCATCGATCAGAATCAAGGACAAAAAAGATTAGCAGTTTTGAAGATAAGAGAGATTAGTTGATCTTGATCTGACTGTCTCCCTGAAACTTTTGGACAAAAAGTTTAACACTGTAGTGAGTTGTCTGAACATTCGGAAGAATTTGAATTTGAGATGGAATATTCATCACCTTCCTTCTAAAGTTCATGTTTAAGTTATTAATTAAATACATATATACTGTCACTGTCTCATCCATGTCAAGATATGGCTATGTGTCTGCTATGACATACAATATACCTACTATTACCTATGATAAAGTACAGGCAAGCATATATAGACAAAGAGAAATATGGACAGAGAACACACACACACACACACACACACACACACACACACACACACACACACACACACACACACACACACACACACACACACACACACACACACACACACACACACACACACACACACACACACACACACAGGCCATTGACCAGCACATATTATTGACCCAGTATTCCTTTCCAATGCTGCTACTGATCTCCCAGTCTGGCCTCCCTGATGTGTTTGGTCATAATGGGGTCTCTGTGGGCCGGTGGCCATGCTTCCCTTCTTCTTCCTGCTCCCTACCAGAGATCACACACTAAATCTTTGAGTCCTGACCTGTCCCGGGGAGATCAAACAGTATCTCTGTGCTCGGCTCGCCGGGCCACCTCTCTCTCCGACTCTGTCTGTCTGCCAGGGTGAACTGTCCACGGACATTCTGTCTACGGACTAAACACAAAATAGGAGATATCGTCATCAGGCTTTTACTAGAAATCTCTACTGAAATCAATGGATAATGCTTTTCATCATCATGCTTTAAATCTTCACTGGAAATACCAGGAATACTAGCAATCTCAACTGGGTTAATAGACAGAAAACACAAACAAAGCAGTTATTATTGAATTGGGTTTGATCAATGTGAATCAAATTAAAGCAGTGGACAAAGTTATTTTGGGGGAAAACACAACAACGTAGAAACAGAAACACTGTAGAAAGTCAATGGTTCATTAAATATAAACGTGTCTCTTTCTTCTAGCGTTTGATGGAATGCTGGCTGGACAATCAGACCTTGATGATGATACTTGAGTTCTCAGAAAGAACAGGAGAGAGGTCATATAAAGACATGCAACAAGTAGTCTGCACTATCCACCTCACCATCACACAGAAGAGCTCCTCTGTCCAGTGGGACGCCTGCTGCCCCTCTCAGAGCTGGGCGACCCTTCACCTCTGCTGTGCACTGAGGCAGACGCAAGCCTCTGAGTGTCTGCTTCCATCGTCTGCCCACTCCCTGCCTACGTGTTTGTAATGCGGTGTGTGTGTGTGTGTGTGTACTGCGTGTGTGTGTGTGTGTTTGTGTATGGTCCGTGGAGCATCCATAGCCACGGGCCTCTCCCGTCCACTCCTGGCCCCTCAAACAAGGCAGAGGCTTCAGCTTGATTAACCACTTAGTTCATCCCCTCAGACAGAATAATGCAGGGAGAAAGCAGAGTAATGAAGTGCTTCTCTGACGCCTTGATTTTTTGGGGGGTTCAGTACTGTTTGTTCCCTGTGGACAATCTGAAGATGCTTCTTTTTTCGCCAAAACAAGTGCCCATCCATGTCCCTCTCCCGTCATCCCTAACTGGTGTGAATAAACATAATCGTAATGGTACATATTTTGAGAGGAAATTGGAGGCCTTTTTCTCTCGAACCACTTCTGATGGGCTGTTCATCTTTCTCATTATGTAGATTATACTGTGTGTCAGACATGGGCTCAACAGACGCGGAATAGAAGAGTGCTTTGCCTTTGTACCGGATGGAACAGAGTGTCAGAGTTCCACAAAGGTTGGCAATTACGTTCTCCTGTATGCTTCTTTGTTCATGGGAAGAGGAACTGCACTCGACAGACAGACATGGATAGACTGTCTCAAGAATGATTGAGGATTGAGGAGTCAAGACTTAGCTGAAAGTCAAGTAACTGTGCAGAGCCTGCAGTCTAGCAGCAACACTCACGGCTAGACACATATACCAATCCCCAGACCCCACCGTGAACTGGGGTTCAATTCCTGCATCTACTGTTCTCCTCCTTGCCTGTCTCCCTCTTTGTTTCCAACTGTCTAAATTAAGTGCAAAATGTAAAAAAAATATAGAAAAAAGGAATGTCAAGTAACTGCTGGTAGTATTTTTCTTTCATGATATCAAATTGCCTACATTCATACTACATTTACGATGTACATTTACAATGTACAGTATCTGACTTTAAGGACTTCAAATAGCCCTGTTTACTGTAAACAATATTATGTCAAGAACTTGCACGGACACCCCTCATTGAGGAAATAGATGCCATGTCAAAAACTGAAGATTCACCTGAAACTTTTACAGAAAATGTCACGTATACTTTCGATCACCGCTCCTAAAAGCTCGAACTCCATCCTAACAACGCATCCCTCTTTGAAAAAGACGCCACGGAGTGAGTGATGTGACACACATTCATCAGTATACATCGCAGGATGACTTGTCAAAATCTGTGGGTGATTATTTCTGTCCAAGATATGTCCAACCAAGGATTTGACGCAACAACTTCCCTTTGCACTCCGCTCCAATAGACACAAAAGAGGAAACAGGGTTTTGGTTAAATATCTAGGGCCTTTTCACTTGCCCATCCAGGGCTGATATCCAAAGCTGAAGTTAGAGTGCAACATTATAATACTCCATTGACTTCACCTACAGACCTGCTAACCACTCCAAACACAGGTAGGCTAATTATAATAAATAATAATATAATTCAGTTCATTCTCATAACCAATAATCTTAATAATATCTTGACAGATATTTCTGATTTAAAAATTGTAGCTAGCAAAGGTTTGTAGCAGTAGGCCTGTGTGATTTTCATTTGGACGGATTCCATCAATTTGGATGATGATGGAATGCTGCGCCTTGTCTGGAGGTACTTCAAACCACAGATCTAGGATCAGATAACCCTATACCCAATGCTACCCTTGAGCATGGGGGGGTGAAGTATCTGACCGTAGACGATTGGTTGGATACAATTTATACCTACTCAGGTCCTATCCAACCCTAACTTCTCCACTAACCACATCCTGCTTAACAGGAAGTATATCTTATTCAGGATGGATTGCTCTTTACAAACATCGGAAACATTTAAACTGTTTAACACTTGTTGGGTATTTTGAAGTGATGGTTCCGATTGGCTATGCGATGTTGGGGAACTAAAATAACTCTATAATATATCAAATCAAATTTTATTGGTCACATACACATGTTTAGCAGATGTTATTGTGGGTGTAGCGAAATGCTTGTGTTCCTAGCTCCAACAGTGCAGTAGTATCTAACAATTCACAACAATACACACTAATCTAAAAGTAAAAGAATGGAATTGAGAAATATATAAATATTAGATTGAGCAATGTCGGAGTGGCTTTGACTAAAATACAGTAGAATAGAGTACAGTATATACATGAGATGAGTAAAACAATATGTAAACATGATTTAAACATCATTAAAGTGACTAGTGTTCCATTACTATTATATACGCTTGATTCTAAGTCATTATATTATATGCCCTGATTAAAATGTATGTAGTAATGCTGAGGTTTACTGACATTTGATTTTCCCCCCCCCCCCCAAAGAAAATCCATCTCGCTTTGTGATTGAGAAGTACCAGGAAAGGAAATAAACGCGTGAGTCACTGTAGATAGTCGTGTGGCTGCAGCCTTGCAGTTGTTTGTGCTTGTTCATCTGAGAACAGCATGTCTCATGTGCTGTGATTGTTTTTGTTCCAGTGAACTTCAACACTGTACACAATGGCATTGCAAGAAAAGCCTTCCACACCCCCTTTTTGGGGGGGGATTTCCTGTTTTGTTTGGTCACCAGATATGATTCTCAATATGTTTTATAAAACTCTCTCGGACTTCTGTAATTTGGCACATTCATCACGGGGCATTTGATTTGATCATGTCATATGGGCATCCTGTTTAGACAGGAATGCATTGGCTTGCACCCTACACTGGTGAGGGGCGAGGGACCCAGTGCCAGTACTTAAAGGGGCACATGAGTCATTACAGAACGTGTCACTATGACTTAGCGAAAACTCTACATGCATATCGTGCATTATGAGTGGTGTGTCCACTATGTGAAAAGGGTTGGCATGCTGTCAGTGTGTTGTAATTTGTGTGGGAGTAGGCTACTCGATGAGTCAGAGTTATTTCATGAGTCATGTAATAGCTAGGCTATAATAGGATTTCTTAATATAGTTTTTACCCCAACTGCACTTAAATGTATAATAGTCCTTTATGCATTCCTATAGGATGGCAAGAGAGGGGAACCACAAGGAGCATAGGAAATAGTGTATACATTGCCCTCTTGTGGATCATAGGGGAAAGACAACATGAGCATGAAGACAAGTTGAGCATCTTGGACCACTACCACCTTAGTGTTCAGTATCTCAGATACTGATAGTATCTCAGATATAACACAGATCAGATATTATACTAATGTTAATGATAGTGGAACTAAATAACATTGCCTCAATAAGAAAAGGATGACTTTGGTTTGAGATGACACTGCTCTTCTATCAAGTGCTATGTCTGGTGATGGGAGAGCCCTTCAGACACTCACTTTGCCGTAGAGGGGAAAAGAGTGGGCACTTCACTGCTCCACAGACACTAAACTAAAATGCTGAAAGAAGGCTTGAATAGAGAGAGATAGAGGGATGGCGATAGACAGACCGGAGAGAGAGACGGACAGAAAGGCGGACAGAAAGAACGAGAGAGAGAGACCGAGAAACAGAGACTAAGATGTAGAAAGAGAGCGAGAGAGAGAGATGAAATAATGCAAACATTGTATCATTGTATGGTCTAACAGTTCAGTTCCAAGTGGAGACCATGTCAACCTTACCCCAGTGGGGGGTCTCATTGAGTTCAGTGAACATTTGCACATTTGCAACCCAGACCTGACCAACTAGAGATGACATAGCTTGACATAGAGGATGGAGACGAGGAATCTGAGACCAATCCACTGTCTCTTATGCATTTGTCTTTGAAGTAACAAAAGTGATCTGATTGACTTGGGAGGCAGACAGTATTTTCTCCCTCATGGGTAGGGTAATGCTGCAATCACAAGGCAGACATGATCTCTGTCTGTCTTTTTTTTAACCTTTATTTAACCAGGCAAGTCAGTTAAGAACACATTCTTATTTTCAATGACGGCCTGGGAACAGTGGGTTAACTGTCTGTTCAGGGGCAGAACGACAGATTTGTACCTTGTCAGCTCGGGGGTTTGAACTCGCAACCTTCCGGTTACTAGTCCAACGCTCTAACCACTAGGCTACGCTGCCGCCCCAGCCTCTGATAACTGAACGCAGATGGTACAAATTTGTGAAGAGACGGTTCAATCAACAAGTGTGATATCTTGACGAAGGACGCGAGCTGTCGGCTACCTCAAAACAAATAGCCTGTGTGTCAACATGCCTCTCAAACAACAAGCCCGAAGAATGATCAGGCTGTCAGGAAACATCTTGAAACACAACATGGGACTGGTAGGCCTATTCTACCCGGCAGTTGAAAGGAAAAGTGATGTCAAGAAGTAATTCCATATAACTATGACCTATAATCTGAGTTCATTTGCACACATAACACATGTGGTGATTGTGGAGTAGCAGAGTGCTTACGGTTGGGCTGTTCAGAACAGAATAGCAGGGCTGTGCTGTGCCGTGAATAAGGCCTGCATCTCTCCAGGGTCCGTAGCCTCATCATTATCCCAGCTCAGTGACTCACATCCTAAGGAGAGAAAGCAGTCTCTCATGGCTGCCTGGTTCACAGCTCCACGGGAGGTGTTGAGGGACAATGATGGAGAATTAGCGGTGAAAAGAGCAAATAAATAGGTGCTTGCTACTTGAAAGGCCAGTCACAAAGCCCCAGCAGCCCACTGAAGACAAGAGAGGGAAGAGAGAAGAAACATGTTTTTTTTCTCTTCATGTCTTGCCTGATGAAAATAAAGGGTTGAGGCTCAAAGGAAGACACAGAGGCAGTGGGGGATAGGAGGTGACGCGAGAGCAGAGAGCCTCACAGAATGGTGGTGTCTGTGGGATGGGTTTTAATGAGGAGGAGAGGTGGAGGGTGGTTGAGTGGGTGAAAGGGGGCATGAGGGGGAAGGGGGGGGGTTTGCTCGTCAGACTGTGACACAGACGCTCAGAACATAACATCCTCCTGAGGAAACGATGCACTGACTTCCTCTCTCTGGGGCTGAGAAGGACGTGTGTGTATTGTGTGTGTTTTTGGTTGCACTATCCTTGTGGGGACCAGAAGTCCTCACAAGGATAGTGTAAAACAATCAAAATGTGTCTGGAAAAAGGAAAAAGGCTATTTTAGGCTTAGGGGTTAGGTTTAGGGTTACAATTAGTGTTAGGGGTTAGGTTTAGGGTTACAATTAGTGTTAGGGGTTAGGTTTAGAGTTAGGAGTTAGGGTTATGTTTAGGGGTTTGGGGTTAAGATTATGTTAAGGGTTAGGGAAAATAGGATTTTGAATGGGAATCAATTTTTTGGGTCCCCACAAGAATAGTCAAAAAAACATTTATGTGTGTGTGTGAGTTTGGCAGAGGAGGGGCAGAGGGACAATCACGAAAGCTGTCTCTTTTAAAAGGAACGAAACCGAATAACATTTGCATGTTGCCTTCGAAAGACCCCAAATAAATAGCCTGGAGGCCTGTTGAATCAGGAAGATGTAACTGGGATCTGATTGACCCATTGATGGAGAATTAAGTGATCATACCACACTGTGATCAATACGTTGCAAGATACAAGGGGATTTCAAAGCTTTTTCAAGCTTCCTAACATGTCATGTTTCATCATCTTGTGACTCAATCATATTCAACCTTGATTTTACGGCAGACTGTGAATATAATTTGCTGAATCTATTCTATATGGAATATTCATGTAGTATGACGTCCATCTCATTGAAATATACAGAACAAAAATATAAAATGCAACATAAAATAATTTTAGAGATTTTACTGAGTGTTCAATATTTTTTAGTTTTTCAAATTATTTTGACCTTTATTTAACTAGGCAAGTCAGTTAAGAACACATTCTTATTTTCAATGATAGCCTAGGAACAGTTCAGGACGACAGACCTTGTAAGGAAATCAGTCAATTTAAATAAATTCATTTGTCCCTAATCTATTTTTTAAACCTTTATTTAACCAGGCAAGTCAGTTAAGAACAAATTCTTATTTTCAATGACGGCCTAGGAACAGTGGGTTAACTGCCTGTTCAGGGGCAGAACGACAGATTTGTACCTTGTCAGCTCGGGGGTTTGAACTCGCAACCTTCCGGTTACTAGTCCAACGCTCTAACCACTAGGCTACGCTGCCGCTCCCCTATCTATGGATTTCACATGACTGGGCAGGGGCACAGCCGTGGGTGGGCCTGGGAGGGCATAGGCCCACCCACTGGGGCCCAGCCAATCAAAACATTTCCCCCCACAAAAGGGCTTTATTACAGATAGAAATACTCCTCAGTTTCATCAGCTGTCTGGTTGGCTGGTCTCAGATGATCCCGCCGGTGAAGAAGCTGAATGTGGAGGTCCTGGGCTGGCACGGTTACAAATTCTCTAACATGACGTTGGAGCCAGCATATGGTAGAGGAATGAACATTCAACTCTCAGCTTGCCAATTGGACGCTCCCTCAAAACTTGAGACATCTGTGGCAGTGTGTTGTGTGACAAAACTGCACAATTTTAGAGTGGTCTTTCATTGTCCCCGGCACAAGATGCACCTGTATAATGATCATGCTGTTTAATCAGCTTATTGATATGCCACACCTGTCAGGTGGATGGTAAAGGAGAAACATGGATGTAAACACATTTGTGCACAAAATTTGAGAGAAAGAAGCTTTTTGTGCATATGAAACTTTTCTGGGATCTTTTATTTCAGCTCATGAAACATGGGACCAACACTTCACATGTTGCGTTTATATTTTTCTTCAGTATAAATGCGTATAGAAATCATTTTGGTGGGCATATATAGTCACATCCTTATTTTTCAATTCAACACTATCCACCCCTAACACAGGTGTCAACTGTTTAGTAAATGATAGACAAAGACAGTCACTGCTAAATGACTTTAGGGCCATTTGACCTCTAAATATGGCTAAGTAGTGTAATGGGTGCAACTGGCAACAAAAGCCTGGTTTAGTGACATTACCTTGCCCACAAGTGCCCATTAGTATATTACCACTGGCAAAAATGGACTCCTTGTCAGAGAGGGCAGAATGTCCTCTCCCTAATAGAGGGACCTACACACAAACAATGGCTAACACAGACACAGACCCAAGTCAAGTGCAGACAAGGCCAATTGTTCAAAATGGGCAGGCTAAAACAGGGTATCGCCCGTGGAATGGATGATAGGTAGACTAAATGTTTTTTATTTTCCCGTCGCCCAACTTCATCCAACACATTTGTCCAGTGTCTGAGATAGAATGGGCAATTATCTAGCACCCCGGGGGCTCTGCAATGCTGGCAACAGAAAAAAAAGAAGGGGCAAATTAAATAGTGTTTGCGTTATGCACAGAGAGAGGGAGAGGGACAGGGAGAGAGAGAAAGCGAGAGAGGGAGAGGGACAGGGAGAGAGAGAAAGCGAGAGAGGGAGAGTGAGGGGGAGAGAGAAAGCGAGAGAGGGAGAGTGAGGGGGAGAGAGAAAGAAGCGGAAAGAGATGGAGAGATGGAGAGAGAGCCAGCCAGAACCTTGCCAATTACATCTCCATGTGAAAGAAGGGATGAAGAGGAGAAGGGCCATTGCTTAGGGCCCACACACTTCTCCTTCCCTTCCACCTCTCCTTACCTCCCTATTAGAGGCCCCTTCCCTTCTAGTCTCTGCTCTGTTTACTTCTCAAAGCTGTCTCTGAGTGTATGGGGCCGTCTCTCCACTGCCTGAGCTCTAATGGGGAACACATAGGGATGACACACAGACATTCAAACAGGCATGGGCCAGGGCAGCCGAAGCTGGCTGAGGGGTCCTCATTTGTGCCACAGATTATTAACAATGTAGGCAGAAGTTGCCCGACTCCATATCTGAACAAAACCACCAGGAAAATGAAAGGTGTCAACTTGTATGTTATATGATTACAGGCAATTATTTGACAGATGTGCATAATAGACTACTGAGAAAGGCCCCAAATGGACTTATTGACGTACAATCTCTCTGTGGGACTATACAACGTAAAGTAAAACATGGCATTTAAATGTATTACACTGTTTACAGACAGGCCACACTGCACTGAATCATGATTTGGATGGTTAGTCCCCAATATGTCACTTTAAGTCATTTGCAGATAGCTCTCGTTATTTACTGATAACATTGGTTTGCTGGCAACTTGTTTTCCCCAATTCAATTGCCCAGCTTGATTTAGTTTATGTATCAACTGAATTCAGTATGCTGCGGTAATTTCGAGGGTTTATACAGAACACGATGCTCTTTATTACTACAGTGACACTCTCATTATCCCCTAAAAGATTTAGTAGCTTTAGGAAGAGACAAGGACATCACCCAGCAAGCATGACCCCATGACCCCATGGCCCCATATGGGTATTTGGTGGGAAGGATCAAACATTACAGAGTGGCTTAATGACTGTATAGGCCCTTGTCTGTCCTGTTTCTCTTCGACCCAGACAAGACCACTCGTGGAGAGCCATGTTCGATTCCCCGACTGACCTGCCTGTGGTGCAGCTGGTGAGGGGTCAACTAAGGGGACAGCCTGAGGGGGTGAAGCAGGAATACTTGGGCCCACCAGGACCACATCCCCATACCTGGCCCCAGCAGCACCGGCCCTACCTCTACCCTCCTCACCCTGCCTGTCCAACCCGGCCTGCCCGCCCTCCATGCCCATACCAGGGGGCCTACTACACAGAGCAGCAGCCTCCAGCCTGGTATCAACCACACAACACATGGGAGGTATGGACAACCTTCTTGTTCAATTTCTCACATGGGGGATATACAACTCTTTACCTACAGTTGAAGTCAGAAGTTAACATGCACTTAGGTTGGAGTCAATAAAAACTCGTCTTTAAACCACTCCAGAAATGTCTTGTTAACAAACTATAGTTTCGGCAAGTCGGTTAGGACATCTACTTTGTGCATAACACAAGTAATTTGTCCAACAACGGTTTACAGACAGATTGTTTCACTTATAATTCACTGTATCACAATTCCAGTGAGTCAGAAGTTTACATACACTAAGTTGACTGTGCCTTTAAACAGCTTGGAAAATTCCAGAAAATGATGTCATGGCTTTAGAAGCTTCTGATAGGCTAATTTACATAATTTGTGTCAGGTGTACCTGTGGATGTATTTCAAGGCCTACCTTCAAACTCAGTGCCTCTTTGCTTGACATCATGGGAAAATCAAAATAAATCAGCCAAGACCTCAGAAAATAAATTGTAGACCTCCACAAGTCTGGTTCATCCTTAGGAGCAATTTCCAAATGCCTGAAGGTTCCACGCTCGTCTGTACAAACAATAGTATGCAAGTATAAACATCATGGGACCACGGAGCCGTCATACCACTCAGGAAGGAGAGGCATTCTGTCTCCTAGAGATGAAGGTACTTTGGTGCGAAAAGTGCAAATCAATCCCAGTACAACAGCAAAGGACCTTGTGAAGATGCTAGAGGAAACAGGTACAGAAGTATCTATAGCCACAGTAAAACGAGTACTATATCGACATAACCTGAAAGGCCACTCAGCAATGAAGAAGCCACTGCTCCAAAACCGCCATAAAAAAAGACAGACTGCGGTTTGTAACTGCATATGGTCTGATGAAACAAAAATAGAACTGTTTGGCCATAATGACCATCATTATGTTTGGAGGAAAATGGGGCAGACTTGCAAGCCGAAGAACACCATCCCAAACGTGAAGCACGGGGGTGGCAGCATCATGTTGTGGGGGTGCTTTGCTGCAGGAGGGACTGGTGCACTTCACAAAATAGATGGCAACATGAGGAGGGAAAATTACGTGGATATATTGAAGCAACATCTCAAGACATCAGTCAGGAAGTTAAAGCTTGGTCGCAAATGTGTCTTCCAAATGGACAATGATCCCAAGCATACTTCCAAAGTTGTGGCAAAATGGCTTAAGGGCAACAAAGTCAAGGTATTGAAGTGGCCATCACAAAGCCCTGACCTCAATCCAATAGAGATTTTGTGCGCAGAACTGAAAAAGCATGTGTGAGCAAGGAGGCCTTACAAACCTGACTCAGTTACACCAGCTCTGTCTGGAGGAATGGGCCAAAATTCACCCAACTTATTGTGGGAAGGTTGTGGAAGGCTACCCTACACGTTTGACCCAAGTTAAACAATTTAAAGGCAATGCTAACAAATACTTATTGAGTGTATGTAAACCCACTAGGAATGTGATGAAAGATATAAAAGCTGAAATAAATAATTCTCTCTACTATTATTCTGACATTTCACATTCTTAAAATAAAGTGGTGATCCTAACTGACCTAAAACAGGGAATTTTTACTGGGATTAAATGTCAGGGATTGTGAAAAACTGAGTTGAAATGTATTTGGCTAAGGTGTATGTAAACTTCCGACTTCAACTGTATGTGCAGCCTATGTGTTTGATTGACAAATCTACTGTACATTGTAAAGCAATATCACTTTCTGAGTCAAGATCACTTTCTGAGTCAAAATGCATGCCGGGATCTACTACTCCATTTTTTTTAACATGACTTAAAAAACGTAAGCCAATGCAACATTACCAGTTATTAAGAACAGTACTGTAGCAATGAAGTTCGTGCAGTAAGCTATAGGTCCAATACATTATCACCGTGTACTGGCTTTGTTTCAATTGCCCTGCCCATGCATTGTTGTTCGGGACATTTTTTGAAATTATATTTCAAAATTTGAGGTTGGCTATATGATCACACCGATAATAGATCGACCAGTTGTTGTATTACCCGTGAGGCACAGCTGAGTGAGGATAAGTTTAAATAATTAGCTTGTTGTTTGTACTTTACTGGGCTGAAGGCCCCTGCATCTGATGGTCAGTCTCAGTGGAGGGAGAGAGCACCTGACATGCTGACCACACCACTTGCGTCGCGTGCACTGCAAAATACATTTGCACATATATGTCATTCAATCATTGCAACCCCACTGCTCGCAAGCGTCTGCGTAGCCAGGCGCTAAAATAGAACTTGGTTCTATTTGTGATGCTTCACGCACTGCAAGTCCCTCCTCTCCCATCTCCTCATTGGTTTTTAGGAGCATACAGCCACGTGGGTGATTGAAAGATGAACTAAGGTCCAGTTGGTGGTGGTAATGCACCTTAAAGTTGGTTGCCAACTGCCATATAAAGTCCAAAGAAGAAGCCTGAAGTATGCGAGTACTAGAAACAAACTCGGTTTAACGCTACCCCTTTATCTGTGGATTAATTGTTGGAGTAGAGGACCTTGTGCATTTCAGGTAAAATAACAATCCAATGTTTATATCCCAGGACAAATTAGTTAGCAACAGCTAAATTGCTAGCTAGCTAAATTGCCATGAATGTTTAATGCTTTTCGACCTGTCCCCAAATTAATATAGTTGGTTCAGTGTTTGTTTTGATATTTCAACCTGCGTGTCCTGATCACGTCTTGTGTGCGTGGACAAAATCAACATGCGCGCGAGAGGTCTGGTCAGCGTGTGAGGGTCCGCCTCTCAGCGTTCCTCCGCTGACACTGACCAAAAAGGGTCACCGTCTTCCAGCTGATGGTGAAGTTTGAGTTGCACCGCTTTAATCCTGCCTCATGCACAAATACCTGTTGTTACTCCAATGAACAGAGAAAGTGAAATTCTTCACTACTAATAATAACAACGCAAACCTATCGATACACTTTCCTACTCCTTCATTACAGTGCTGGTTGTTATCTGAGTGGAAGTAGGAAGAACGTGCATTTTATGGCATATAAAAATGTTGAAAAAAAGTGTTGACAGTGTTAACAGACAACTTAAACATGAATTAACTCATAAAAACTAAAGCTCTTTGCTGTATTAGTTGACAGTCTCTCTCTAGTTATGGTTTTAAACTTTTTGAAATCTCATGGTATCACCTTTGTTGTAGCTTTTTTTTAATGCCTGCTACTTCACTGCTGACAGGTAATCTCAGCCATCCGATTGGCCAGCAGTTGGCCTAGTGCACTTGATTTGCTCTCCTGGCCTGCCGGGAAGTCAGAGTTTGTTCCTTCAGACACATGAAATGGTTCAAAATTTGAACATTTCTCCTATCCGGCGCGCAGGGCAGCTGATTCGGGTACACCTACCGCCAACAGCAGGAGACAAAAAAAAAAGAAGAAAGATTGATGATTTATCGTTGGGTTTTATACAGAATGTTTGGCGATAGAATAGGAATGCCTTGGAGATCGACCAGTTCTGATCGACTGGTGTAAAGTATGGCTATATCAATGAAGGCACACATCATTTTCATTCATAAGTCAACAAGGTGAATGATGCTCATTGTTGATGATCCTGTCACATTCTGGAGCTCAATATGGCTAGGTAGGCAACTAGAGCTACTGAGGTGAGGCACCTAGCTCGGTTCAAGGGCAGTGTTGTTACTGTCCCTAGCCCGGTGGTGGTGGAATCTATATTTTGATTCGATTAGACACACCATATCAAACAAAACTTTGAGAGGAAAGCAATGGATGAGTGTGTTGTGTGAGACTTGGCTGAGTGTGTGTGTGTCTGTCCGTGCGTTCTGGCTGTCTCTGCTCTGCTATCAATACTTCATCTCATCTTGTGTTTAAAAAGGCATGCCGATGTCTGCACATTTGAGCCAGGAACCACCCAAAAAGTCTCTTTGTGTTCCAAGGGTCCTTTCTCAGGAATTCTGTCCCACAAGATTTGGCCAGTGTTTTCCCTGAGAATAAGTCCTCCTCACAAAGTGCTGATGGACCACTGAGCCAAGACATGTCACTGGAATTATAGCTTTCAGGGTTAACATGTGTGTGTGTGTGTGTGTGTGTGCGTTTATTTTGGTTGTACTAACACTAAATCCGGTTTCTTTTGAGTTTTTTTCCTCTCTCTCCTCCCCTGGCTTCTAGCTATGCAACTGAGAGTTTATATTTCCCAGTTTGGGGATGTTGGGGCTGTTGTCTATGAAGTAGAATAACTCCCAGCTCAGTTACAGTTGGCCAAGACAGGTTACCCAAAGTAAGAAATGAATCAGACTTGCGGCCGGTGTTGGGGAGAAATCAGGGAAACTTCAAAGCAGCAGTTCTGTTTTCTCTGGTCTGCAGGAGGCCTTTCATGTGTTAAAGTGTGTCTGGTTCAGGGGAGCGAGGGCCTTACCTGCATTTCGGTGTGTGTGCCATTGAGTGTGTCTGTGAGCGAGAATGAGAAGGAGCGATAAAGAATGTGTGTGTATACACCTGTGTATTTTTTTGTGTGTACTCACACGTGTTTGCCTGTGTCTAAGAGGTACCAAGAGGGTCGATCCTATCAGAAGCAGGGTCTCCCCTATGGTTGCTGGGGGCATGGGGGATGGATGGATGGGAATCCAGCAGTGTGTATGTACAAGCAGCCCCTGCTGTGAGCCTGATTATGCCTGATGTTGACTGTCTCAGGGCAGGTGGAGGTGGAGGGGTTGGTGGGGGGCCCAAAGCTGACAGCCATATGGACCCCACTGAGGGGTTGGGTGTAGCAAAGGGGGAATTCAGAGATTCAGGCAGTGATTGGGCCAGACCACCCATCTGGGCTGGCTCGGTGCCTGGGGGTGTCGTGCTGTGGCCCACTAGGCCTGCAGTCAGTCAGTATGAGGGAGTCTATCTATGTATCTACACACTCCCGTCCAGACCCCATCTCTGCTGGGATGAATCCAAAGGAAGAGCGTAGGTAGGGTATTAAAGTCCCACAACCAGGACAACTGTGGTTCAACAGAAGAACTTTTTATAGTGTAGGCCTACACTCACTCTGAGCCTGCCTGGGAGACCTGAGGGCCAGTTGCAGTTACTGTACAGTACTGTAGCATCTTTGAACTATACCTAGGCTACTCAGCTTTTTTAGGTGTCTTGTCTACTGGCCAGAATACTGTGTCAGGGAAACAGTCCATCTTCCATACGGAGAAACACTGTCGAGCAGATGTGGATTCCCCTGGCACACCTGATTCTGATCCAATCCCTCGGAGTGGATAAAGGGAAAACAAAAAAATACGTAATGTACTTTGTTGTATATGGAAGCTGGTGTTTGGAGGATATATTGGCACGGTTTGCCAATATAACGCTTTTTTGGTTACTACAGGATTCCATATGTGTTATTTCATAGTTTTGATGTCTTCACTATTATTCTACAATGTAGAAAATAGTAAAAAGAAAGAAAAACCCTGGAATGAGTAGGTGTCCAAACTTTTGACTGGTACTGTATATCTCATACTGTACTTTCCTCCCCAGATGGGGACTTTTTACACTTTTCCCATTTGCATGTAAAACATCAAAATGAATACATTCCAGTATTAATACTCCCTATACATTAAAGCAAAGGCCTTGTTTGACATTTGGAGATTTTCGGATGTGATTCGTAACAGCATTTAAACGTTGTATTTTATGACCTGGGGGAAATCGAGTCACCTTTTATTGAAGAGACACACACACACACACACACACACACACACACACACACACACACACACACACACACACACACACACACACACACACACACACACACACACACACACACACACACACACACACACACACACACACACACACACACACACACACACACACACACACACACACACACACACACACACACACACACACACACACACACACACACACACACACACACACACACACACACACACACACACACACACACACACACACACACACACACACACACACACACACACACACACACACACACACACACACACACACACACACACACACACACACACACACACACACACACACACACACACACACACACACACACACACACACACACACACACACACACACACACACACACACACACACACACACACACACACACACACACACACACACACACACACACACACACACACACACACACACACACACACACACACACACACACACACACACACACACACACACACACACACACACACACACACACACACACACACACACACACACACACACACACACACACACACACACACACACAGAGTCCCAGTCCTGAGCCCCCCCCACCTCTTCCTCCTAATAAAGTCATTGTATTATCCCTCCCTCCCACAGATGGGCTCTTGGCAGCCTGAGAGGCCTAGGCAGGGGCTTGGGACAGGACAGGGACGGCCTTCAGTGTGTCTGCCAACTCTCAGATCTCTGCCCCATCATCCACATACACACAGGGCCTACTGCACACTGGAACACTGGCATCCCTGGCCCCTATTATTAAGCGGCCCCCACATACTAGACGTTATGAGATTAATGCAGTGCATGTAGCAGGTGTCTGCCAAAATTCCTTTCCTATTTAAACCTCCCGGCCCATACCAGCGGTTAATCCTATTACGGCTAATTGAGTGAAGTCGTCAGTCTTTTTCAGTTAAACCAAGTTCAGCCACTAATAGGATTCAAAAGAAAAGGTACAATGGTACAATGCATGAAATAGAATAAGCAACCAGTTCGTCCAGTAGTGTGTGGCTGGAGCAGTGAGTAGCAAGTGGTGAGCAGTGGCTACTAAGGCCTGAGGAGATCTGCCCCCCCTGCTGACTTGGGATCTGTTTTATAATGAGAGAGGGGTGAGGCTGGGGTCTCTGTAGGCTAGAGGTGCTGAGAGGGAGATCAGGACTCAGTGGTGGGAGGGTGTGGTGGCGGGTTTGAAGGGGTGGTACTAGTGAGGGGTTTGAGGTGGGGGCTGTTGGTGGATGGTGACGTTCCTGTCTGACTATTGGATTGATCCTTATCCCACTGTGCTCATCAAAGGGACCACACAAGGGACAAATGTTCTATTATTTGTGTCATGTTCATGTACACATGGACAATATGAACCTGGAGCCCATTTCATGCAGTTCATACTTTAGAGAAATAGGAATTGCTTGAGCAAAGCCCTTAACGTTTCTTAATTTCCCTACGTTCTAAACGGAAAAGCAGACACATTTTCCCTAATAGTTCATGACAGAAGCAGAGTTGATCTCGATTTGTTCACACCACCAGGTCAAATGCATCAGTGGCCTCGTGAAAGACCCTAGCGTGATCTTATCTTGTCCTCCCTAGTCACCTATGACCTGCTCCTATCTAAAGAGGATGAGGATTGAGAGAAGAAACAACTCCCTCACACAGACCCACTGTGTCCTGTCATCATTTGGTGTAATTTAGCCCCCTCCCCCTTATCCCTTCAACCCCATCTCCCCTCTCCGGCCACCAAGTCAACTAGGCCAAACTGGGACACACCTATTACCAGTGGCGTCAGGACAGACACTGCCCCAGGAACTAACCTTTGGAGAGGGGACAGGGACCAGTCTGAGACTGGTGTTAGCCAGTGGTACTGGGCTACACAGACTCCCTTTGAAGAGGACAGCCATGGAGACCAGGCTAGCAGTGATACACAGTAGTTCCATGGGGTGAAATTAGAGACACGTCTGTCTGTTCATGACAGATTAGTCTCCCTAGGCAGACAGGCTGTTGCCAGGGTGGCAGGTAGCTTGGCCAGTAACAGAAAGGTTGCTGGTTCGAATCCTCGCACCAGCAAGGTGGAAAATCTGCCATTCTGCTCTTGGGCAAGGCAGTTAACCCCCCCACAATAACTGCTTCCCAGGCGCCGATGACGTGGATGCAGATTAAGGCAGCCCCCTGCACCTCTCTGGTTCAGAGGGGTTGGGTTAAATACAGAAGACACATTTCAGTTTAATTCATTCAGTTGCGCAACTGACTCGGTATCCCCTTTCCCTGGGTCTGGGATTTCCGTCACGAGACAACTAAGGGAGCATTTGGACGAGCTGACATCGAAAGAACACGACTTCTTAAAGTCCAATGGAGTGAGTCAAAAATAAATACAAATCTTAGTCTGGTTTTGGAGATGCAATAAACTTGAAAATAAAAACCTAAAATAAAATTCATGACGAAGTATGACATATGCAAGATCTCATACTTAACTGGTACGCAACTAAATTCAATTTTACAATCCCTCAATAAAAAGGCAAACTGGTTTAACGACATCCTGAAATAATGTAACAGGTTAAAAAGAATGTGACCTTTCACTAAGCACGGAAGACTGGCCCAACATAGAACTATAAAATTCACAACTCTCATTTTCTACAGTCTACTTAGAACAATCCCTTAAATCCCCTAAGTGTTTAAAGAGCTTACAGGCAAAAAAAAAAACAACAGCAATTACCGAGCTAATTCAAATCCTCACACTAATGCCATTGGTGGGTGCTGTACTGCGGACTCCTGTATATTTGATACATATTAACAAAAGTACATTATCTATCTATAGATTCGCCCCATGGAAACATTACTTCCCTCACCCATCATCTCCAGACAAGGACATGACATCTCTGTATTCACGCTTTCAGATGGAGGGAGAGATAGAGTGGCCCGGCAGACAATAAAATACTGAGTTGCCGTCTTTCCCGCCTAATCACATTGACACGGGTTGCTTTAACAGATGACGGGCCCCTCTCCTCCGCCATGGCCTTCACCGCTCGGATAATATGTCCTTTTGTTTCTTCCATTTACATGGAGTCCTCTGTGGTGTTAAGGGTGTCTGACTTGACCTGCAGCTGGAAGAGGGGAGTCCATAGCATTGGATCCAAGCACGATCAGTTACAGTACAATGTTGAATCGGTGCTTCTTGTTGGAGGTGGTTTCTCTAGCAAACGAGATGTTATCTCAATGAGACTATCCTGTATAAATAAGGGTTTAATTCAATTAAAATGAAAGGGAGTCAGAAGACTGTCTCTCAGTGTTCGCAGTCCACTGGGGATATGCCTATTCCATTCTAGCTTGGTTCCAGTCTGATTTATATCTTGCAACAGAGTAGTTAGAGGAGTCTTCTTTTTTTGGGCCACATATTTCTGAAGTGCACAACCCACGTATTGTGGGGTTTAGTATCTACTATCCTACTTGGTAGGACAGACAGACGGACGGACAACAATGTCATTGACTATACTACCTATCTATACCATAAATCAAGTGTGGCCTTTCCAACAGGCTGTTAACTGGCTCAAACTGTGACAGAGCTCAGGGCGGTTAACCCATCATGGAGCTGTGGGAGATGAAACGAAAAGAGCAAGCAAAGTCTACTGTGGAGAGCCATGTCGTTTTAGCTGGGTTTGACTTGTGGGAATCAAGGTCAGGGACAGAGAGTGTCTTCAATGGCTGGTTGAAGCAGGAGTTGTGGGTTTGAATATGTTACATAACAAAGTAAATCACTTTGGATAAAAGTCTTTAAGTGCTAAAATGGTCATGAATGGTTACACACAGAGAGTTTATGCCTCCTGTCAGAGACATTTAAAGTTCAAATGGTATGTCTGCCCCCTGGTCTGTCCTCTGAATTAGAGAGGGTTTAAACCAGGGGTGGGCAAACTACGACAAGCGAGCCACACTAGATAGAAAGTACGTAGAAATGATAAATATACTTCAGTATATACTGCCCTTTTTCTGGTCTGCAAATTGATTTGGACAACAAAAAAAATCAGGCCCGTGCTGAGACTTGTACCCACCCCTGGTCTAAATGGTCAATTCCCCCGGTAACATCACCAACCACAACCACTCCCAGATAAGTGAGGGGGAGAGGGGTATTGGTGTTGTGGAACCTAACGAACCCTAAAGATTAAGAACGAGAACCCAAATGAAACAAAGGGGGGCCAGGAGAAAAAGTAAAAGATTTTTAAAAAATGTAAGAATTGGATTAATTGGCATAATGCAAGGTGGCTAGGCACAGAGAGGAAGAGTGCCAGTGTGAGTAGGCAGAATCCCCACCATCCTCAAAGTAAGATGGTCTGCACAATTAGCCGTGCGACCCTTGACCCCGGTCAGAATAATTAATGAATAACAGAGGGGATAAAGACAAAAGACGCGGAGCGGTTTGGGTGAGGAGCACAGGCGGCGTAATACATCAAAGCGGGCCGGTAATTGGCCCGGTGGCTTTCATTCTTTGCCCTATTTCTTTCAATTCATTGACTCAAAATAATGGGTTCAGGTTCATTATCAACAGGTCGTAAGCTCTGGGAGTGCAAAACTTTCAACAGTGTGGTGGTTAAGCTGTGCTGAGCTGGGCTGTGCCATGTTGATGGGTGAGTGCTAAGCTAGCTACCCCCCGAGACCTGACGACATTATTAGGCAACAACGCCCAGGGAAAAGCAAGGAGTTGTACAGATACAGAACCGAAGAGTCAGAGTGGCCATAATATTTTAAGAGCAGTTTAAACTGGAAACAAACACCGGCAACTATCAAGCGATAGCCATTATGCTGGAGTACAACTGGTATGGACAGGTAAGTCAAACGGAAATGCTGTTCATAGCTGTGTTTTGTTTTAGTCACTCGTTTCAAAGTGAGATTAGAAATAATGTAGAATAAATAACAATAGTTATCAAATGGTACTAATATAATAATATAATATGGCATCACTCTTTGAGAATTACGGGAATTTGACCAAATAACAGTTTCAATCGAGTACATGATTGGACCACGTGTATGCAAAGCTGTGACAATTGAATGAACTTTTAGATAAAGCCACTGTGTTGTACACAAAGCCAGGAAAGGACCATCAAAGTTTAAGGAACTCTGACGGCAAGATAAACATCCCTTGGTCAAGGCCCAACCACTTGGTCTACAGATAATCATCTCTGGCATGCTCTTATCATGACCACTCGTCTTCTCCTGCAGTGTAGTTATCCTGTAGGGTGAGATGCATCGTTGAGTTAGGATAACAGCATGTGCACGGGAAAGTCTGGTGACGTCAGCAATGTTATGGCTACATGGTTACTGTAATATTATTATTACACTAATAGTCTAATGACCATGTAATACGCACATGGTCATAGAACAAGTAGAACAAGGAAGAGAGTTGTGGCATTTCGAGAACTGTATTTTCTTTAAAGGTGAAAGCGATAGTACAGGCTACAACCTGAGTGTTTAAAAGGTTTTTCTGAGCTTTCTTCCTTTACACAGAGGTCACCTTTTACACAAAACAAACAAAAACAACAAGGAAAATATTTTGAGAGACATATCATGCAAAGAGAATCATCGATAGGGGTGGCAGACAGCCTATCGGTTAAGAGCGTTGGGCCAGTAACCGAGAGGTCGCTGGTTCCAATCCCCGAGCCGACTAGGTGAAAAAAATCTGTCAATGTGCCCTTGAGGACAACATCAGGTTCACATACTCTGTGTTGCCTGATGACAGACAGAGGTGTGCATAGTCACAATACACAACCTACACTGGTGTTACTATTCTGGTGCTAACCGTGGCGCTGAAAGAGCGTGTGTTCGGTCGTACATTCCACACGGGGAAAACACCGAGCCCCATTCACCCATCCGTACTATCAGGTGTCTCTGACTGTGTTTGCAGATGGCATTCCGCGTCAAAGGGCACAATTCAGAAGGAACTGAAACATCAGATGACGGGTAATTAGCCCATCTCACGCTACATACCGTGGCGGAGAGAAGAGTGTAGGAGAGTTTAACTCAATTGCCTTAACCCGAGTGTTTAAGCAGAAGACACGTGATTGTTGTAATAAATCAAATAAAAAACCTCAGCACTTGTTGTGGTTCGAATCTAACCTCTTACAACTCACGCTTCTTTCTTTGAATCTGTGCTTTATTTGCTGTTAAAAGGTTTCCATAGTACCATTACCTGGGTGTGCCATGTCAAGCAATTAATATCCTAATAAGTCTAAAGTCAGTCTTTTGGTCTGGAGGGCACCCCGCTGTGATGAAAAGACTGGTGCCGTGTCACATTAGGCTCACACAGGTGCTCGCTCTCTTTCTCTCTTTCTCTCTCTCTCTCTTTCCGTCTCTCTCCGCTGCACATCAGATCATAGTGATGCTGAGCCCGAAAAGAAAGGGGAGAGAGGTGGGCGGGGGGGAGGGGTGATGGGGAGAAGTGAGAGGAAAAGGGGGAGAGAAGAGGTGGTGAGAAACATCTCAGGAATGTTCGGTGCTCTGGTAGTGCTGGAAGTTAACGCTGGGATTATTAGCCGTCCCTTGTAACATTAAAAAGACCAGGCTGAAACAACTGTTGGACCTCTTTAAGGATTGCTATGTTACACCTTGAAAGGGTTTAGAGGCTTACTGCTGAGCTGACCCACACTGACATCACATGGAACACCATCTGAACTATCAGGGCAGTTAGTACTCAGGGTTCAGTGGGCTTGAGTGAAGTCAAAAAGGTCTCAGCTGTTAAAGATAACGTCCGATAATCGATTGTTTTTGTTATCGATCAATAGCTATAGTATAGATCAGGGATGGCCAACGTTGATGGGGGTGGGGGCCACCAAAAAAATCGGAACTCTGCATACCCCCATCCATGGAGGAATAGTACTAAGTTTTAGAGTTAAATACTTGCAATTCTACACATTTTGCCTTGGGGCAGAGAGAAGATTTTGCAGTTTTGCAGCAATTGGGTGGAGAGAAATGTTTGCTAATTCGACCAAATTTAGACAGCTGGACGCTAGACTAATTTGCCAATCTGTCACGCCCTGGCCATAGAGAGGCTTTTTATTCTCTATTTTGGTTAGGCCAGGGTGTGACTAGGGTGGGCATTCTATGTTCTTCTTTCTATGTTTTTGTATTTCTTTGTTTTTGGCCAGGGAATGGTTCTCAATCAGGGACAGCTGTCTGTCGTTGTCTCTGATTGAGAACCATACTTAGGTAGCTCTTGCCCACATGGGTTTTGTGGGTAGTTGCTTTCTGTTTCTGTGTCTGCACCAGACAGAACTGTTTTGGTTGTTCTCTTCGTTGTTTTGTCATTCAGTGTTATGTTCTATTAAATAATAACAAGGGTAAAAAAAACAACTAAAATAAAACAAAATAAAAATAATGATGAACACGTACAACGCTGCACCTTGGTCTTCACCTTCTTCCACCAATAGCCGTTACACAATCTAAACTAATTTATCTGACATGGTGTCACGTTCTGACCTTTATTTTCTGTGTTTTGTGTTTAGTTAGTATGGTCAGGGCGTGAGTTGGGTGGGCAGTCTATGTTTGTTTGTCTAGGTTTTGGGAATTTCTATGTTTCGGCCTAGTATGGTTCTCAATCAGAGGCAGGTGTCATTAGTTGTCTCTGATTGAGAATCATACTTAGGTGGCCTGGGTTTCACTGTGTGTTTGTGGGTGATTGTTTCCTGTCTCTGTGTATGCACCAGATAGGACTGTAATTTGAGTTTTCACGTTTTCTTGTTTTGTTAGTTTGTTCATGTGTACCTGAAAGCATTAAAGAAGTACCATGGAAAATTACCACGCCGCGTATTGGTCCTCTGATCCGTTTCGCCTCTCCTCTTCGGAAGAAGAGGAGGAAACTCGTTACAGAATCACCCACCACAATCGGACCAAGCGGCGTGGTAAAGGACAGCGACGACAGCAGCAGCAGCATCAACAACAGAGGCCACCATCACAGGACTCCTGGACATGGGAGCAGATATTGAACGGAGAGGGACCCTGGGCACGGGCTGGGGAAAATCGCAGCCCCAAAGCAGAGCTGGAGGCAGCGAAAGCTGATCGGCGGCAATATGAGGAGCCAGCACGGCAGTGCGACAGGTACGAGAGGCAGCCCCAAATTTTTTTTTTGGGGGGCACACGAGGTGTGGTACTAAGCCAGGTAGCAGACCTGAGCTCACTCCTCGTGCTTATTATGAGCAGCGCATTACTGGTCAGGCACCGTGTTATGCGGTTGAGCGCACGGTGTCGCCAGTGCGTGTCCATAGCCCGGTGCGCTATAGGGCAGCCCCGAGAGTGCCATGCGAGTGTGGGCATTGAGCCAGGGCGTATGGTGCCTGCTCAGCGGGTCTGGTCGCCGGTACGCAGTCTTGGTCCAGGTTATCCTGCGCCGGCTCTGCGTGCTGTGTCTCCGGGCGCTGGGAGGGTGCAGTGCGTCCTCTGCCTGCGCTCCGCTCGTATCGGGCAACTGTGGGAGTGGAGCCTAGGGGAGAGGTGCGTGTAGTAAGCACTAGATCTCCCGTGCTTACCCACAGCCCGGTTCAACCTGTGCCTGCACTCTTGAGGGTCCGGGCTCGAGTAGTTGTCCAGCCTGGGGAAGTGGTGCCAGGTTGCGCACCAGAGCTCCAGTGCTCCCCACAGCCCGGTCTTTCAGGCTCCTCCTAACACCAAGCCTCCTGAAAGTCTCCCCAGCCTGGTAGTTCCTGTGGCAGCCCCACGCACCAGGCTGTCTCTCAGTCTCCTCCCTGCAGGTGCTCCCGCCTGTCCGGCGCTGCTGCCGGAGCCTCCCGCCTGTCCGGGCGCCGCTGCCGGAGCCTCCCGCCTGTCCGGAGCCTCCCGCCTGTCCGGCGCCGCTGCCGGAGCCTCCCGCCTGTCCGGCGCCGCTGCCGGAGCCTCCCGCCTGTCCGGCGCCGCTGCCGGAGCCTCCCGCCTGTCCGGCGCCGCGTCCGGAGCCTCCCGCCTGTCCGGCGCCGCTGCCGGAGCCTCCCGCCTGTCCGGCGCCGCTGCCGGAGCCTCCCGCCTGTCCGGAGCCTCCCGCCTGTCCGGCGCCGCTGCCGGAGCCTCCCGCCTGTCCGGCGCCGCTGCGGAGCCTCCCGCCTGTCCGGCGCCGCTGCCGGAGCCTCCCGCCTGTCCGGCGCCGCTGCGGAGCGTCCCGCCTGTCCGGCGCCGCTGCCGGAGCCTCCCGCCTGTCCGGCGCCGCTGCGGAGCCTCCCGCCTGTCCGGCGCCGCTGCCGGAGCCTCCCGCCTGTCCGGAGCCTCCCGCCTGTCCGACGCCGCTGCCGGAGCCTCTCGCCTGTCCGGCGCCGCTGCCGGAGCCTCCCGCCTGTCCGGCGCTGCTGCCGGAGCCTCCCGCCTGTCCGGCGCTGCTGCCGGAGCGTCCCGCCTGTCCGGCGCCGCTGCTGGAGAGTCCCGCCTGTCTGGCGCCGCTGCCGGAGCGTCCCGCCTGTCTGGCGCCGCTGCCGGAGCGTCCCTCCTGTCCGGCGCCGCTGCCGGAGCGTCCCTCCTGTCCGGCGCCGCTGCCGGAGCCTCCCGCCTGTCCGGCGCCGCTGCCGGAGCGTCCCGCCTGTCCGGCGCCGCTGCCGGAGCCCCTCAGCCCAGAGGCGCCAGAGCCCCTCAGCCCAGAGGCGCCAGAGCCCCTCAGCCCAGAGGCGCCAGAGCCCCTCAGCCCAGAGGCGCCAGAGCCCCTCAGCCCAGAGGCGCCAGAGCCCCTCAGCCCAGAGGCGCCAGAGCCCCTCAGCCCAGAGGCGCCAGAGCCCCTCAGCCCAGAGGCGCCAGAGCCCCTGTCCCTTTGTCCAGAGCCCCTGTCCCTCTGTCCAGAGCCCCTGTCCCTCTGTCCAGAGCTTCTGCCCCTCTGTCCCGAGCTGCCCCTCTGTCCAGTGGGGTCATTGAGAGGGGTTGCCATGGTGAGAAAGCCACGGAGGCGGACAAAGACAATGGTGAAGTGGGGTCCGCGTCCCGCGCCAGAACCGCCACCGCGGACAGACGCCCACCCAGACCCTCCCCTATAGGTCAAGGTTTTGCGGCCGGAGTCCGCACCTTTGGGGGGGGGTACTGTCACGTTCTGACCTTTATTTTCTGTGTTTTGTGTTTAGTTAGTATGGTCAGGGCGTGAGTTGGGTGGGCAGTCTATGTTTGTTTGTCTAGGTTTTGGGAATTTCTATGTTTCGGCCTAGTATGGTTCTCAATCAGAGGCAGGTGTCATTAGTTGTCTCTGATTGAGAATCATACTTAGGTGGCCTGGGTTTCACTGTGTGTTTGTGGGTGATTGTTTCCTGTCTCTGTGTGTGCACCAGATAGGACTGTAATTTGAGTTTTCACGTTTTCTTGTTTTGTTAGTTTGTTCATGTGTACCTGAAAGCATTAAAGAAGTACCATGGAAAATTACCACGCCGCGTATTGGTCCTCTGATCCGTTTCGCCTCTCCTCTTCGGAAGAAGAGGAGGAAACTCGTTACACATGGGCTAAATGAGTGACTGTCAGTGACACAGAAAAACTGCTGATGCACAACCACATTTAGAAATTACACCCTGTGTATTCTAGTATTCTAACTCTCAACCGTAAGTTGAGACCCCCAACAGTTTTTACATTTGTTTTTAGGAAATTGATCCGCGGGACGCCAGTATATTGTGCTGGTATAGATTGGGCTAGCCTACACCTGCTACTGTACGCATACAAATCAAAGTAGATCAGTTGGTCATGAGAGGGTTTTAGAAGCGAGGAAAACTTAAAAAGAGAAAAGGCTTCTCCTCTACACGCAGACAGGCTAAGAATACAGCTGATTCGCCGAGATGAGAAACGGACCTTATCTGATGTCCAGCAAATCATTGTATATTTCCTCCGTGACTATCTTGGCGCTCGATCTTGGATCGGGTCCTAAAGAGATAGGACTGGGACGGGGGACGGAGACCCACGACAGGACATGGGGAGACAAGGCCCCTCTTTGACAGACTGGCCAAGGGAGGCTGGCACAGTGGTGTACTTTGTACTCCTCGCTCTGGGGGCCTCGTCTTCGTCAATATCAAATTAAACTCAGGCTGAGATGATTAATCAATTAAGAAAAAAGGGGGGCCATTGATCCAATTTAAAGCAGACTGGCCTGGACAATTAATTATTGTTCTATAAAGAAATTATTGAATATTAAAATCTATTTGATTAAGTTATAACAGTACTGTTATGAACTATAGTAGAGTACTTTGGGGATAGTTCATGCTTCATTACATCCCCCTGTCTGTTATCAATGGAAAAAATACATTTGCATGCCGACTTGTAAGTATTTGTAGAACTTTAATAGATAGTAGAGTACAATTAAAGCCAGTAAAACAAACAGAATACAGAGGTCAATTACAGTGCCTTCAGAAAGTATTCATACCCCTTGACTTACTTCACATTTTGTTGTGTTCCAGCCTTAATTCAAACTGGATTAAAAATATTTATTTTCTCACCCATCTACACACAATACCCCATAATGACAAAGTAAAAACATGTTTTAGACATGAGTAAATACTTTGTAGGATTTTGCCTGTGCTTAGATGCATTCCATTTATTTTTTATCCTGAAAAACTCCACAGTGCTTAACGATTACATACCCATAACATGATGCAGCCACCACTATGCTTTAAAATATGGAGAGTGGTATTCAGTAATGTGTTCTGTTGGATTTGCCCCAAACATAAGACTTTGTATTTAGGTCAAAATGTTAATTGGTTTGCCACATTTTTGCAGTATTACTTTAGTGCCTTGTTGCAAACAGGATGCATGTTTTGGAATATTTATATTCTGCACTCTGTCAAATAAGTTAATATTGTAGAGTAACTACAATGTTGTTGATCCATCCTCAGTTCTCTCCCACCACAGCCATTAAACTCTGTAACTGTTTTAAAGTTACCATTGGACTCATGGTGAAATCCCTGAGCTGTTTCCTTCCTCTCCGGCAACTGAGTTGGGAAGTATCTTTGTATTGACTGGGTGTATTGATACACCATCCAAAGTGTAATTAATAACTTCACCATGTTCAAAGGAATGTTCAATGTCTACTTTTTTATTTTCGCCCATCTACCAATAGGTGCCCGTCTTTGTGAGGCATTGGAAAACCTCCCTGGTCTTTGTGGTTGAATCTGTTTTTGACATTCACTGCTCTTCTGAGGGACCTTACAGATAATTGTATGTGTGTGTTACGTTAGTTGAAAGATTGATTGGACCAAGGTGCAGCGTGGTAGGCGTACATTTTTTCTTTATTTAAAATAAACACCCCCAAAAAATATATATACAAAATGAATGTAAAGTTCTGCAGGCTATACAGCAACTAACAAAATCAAGATCCCACAATCTAAGGTGGGAAAAGGGCTGCCTAAGTACAATGCCCAATCAGAGACAACGATAAACAGCTGCCTCTGATTGGGAACCATACTAGGCCAACAAAGAAATAGAAACATAGATTTGCCCACCCAAGTCACACCCTGACCTAACCAAATAGAGAATAAACAAGGCTCTCTAAGGTGAGGGCATGACAGTACCCCCCCCCCAAAGGTGCGGACTCCGGCTGCAAACCTGAACCTATAGGGGAGGGTCGGGGTGGGCATCTCATCTCAGTGGAGGCTCCGGTGCGGGACGCAGACACCGCTCCGCTTGAGGCTCCCCCCACTTTGGTGGTGCCTCTGGTGCGGGGATCGTCACTGGGGAATCCGGACCGTAGATCATCATCTCAGACTCCGGGCCGTAGATCGTCGTCGCGGACTCCGGACTGGGAACCGTCGCTGGAGGCTCCGGACTGGGGACCGTCTCTGCAGGCTCCAGACTGGGAACCCTCGCAGGCGGTTCTAGGCTGCAGACTGTCACTGAAGGCTTTGGACTGCAGACCGTCGCTGGAGGCTGGAGGCTTTGTGCCATGGATCATCACTGGAGGCTTCGTGCCATGGATCATCACTGGAGGCTTCGGGCCATGGATCACCACTGGAGGCTTCGGGCCATGGATCACCACTGGAGGCTTCGGGCCATGGATCATCACTGGAGGCTTCGTGCCATGGATCACCACTGGAGGCTTCGGGCCATGGATCATCACTGGAGGCTTCGTGCCATGGATCATCACTGGAGGCTTCGGGCAATTGATCACCACTGGAGGCTTCGGACCATTGCTCACCACTGGAGGCTTCGTGCGTGGGGCAGGCACAGGACGTACCAGCCTGGAGACACACACTGGAGGCTGGGTGCATGGAGCTGGCACAGGATATACTGGACCGTGGAGGAGAACTGGAGGTCTGGAGCGTAGAGCTGGCACAACGCGTCCTGGCTGGATGCTCACTTTAGGCTGGCAAGTGCGGGGCGCTGGCACAGGACTCACTGGGCTGTGAAGGAGCACTGGAGACACAGTGCGTAGAGCCGGCGCAGGATATCCTGGACTGAGGAGGCGCACTGACGGTCTGGAGCGTAGAGCTGGCACAACGCGTCCTGGCTGGATGCTCACTTTAGGCCGGCAAGTGCGGGGTGCCGGCACAGGACGCACTGGGCTGTGAAGGCGCACTGGCGACACAGTAGGTGTAACCGCAAAGCATGGTGCCTGAAGGGTCACACGCTCCTCAAAGCGACTGTCTTGCTCCAGACTCCAACCCATATAAACTCTTTCGTCCATCTCCACTGCTCACCACTCCTCGCTCAAACGGTCCAAGAATTCCTCCTCGGTCTCGGACTCACCCCTCAGCACCGACTCCCACGTCATCTGCCCCTTCCGTCTTGTCCTTTCCTCCTGACCACGCTGCTTGGTCCACTTGTGGTGGGATCTTCTGTTACATTCGTTGAAAGATTGATTGGACCAAGGTGCAGCGTTGTAGGCGTACATTTTTTCTGTATTTAAAATGAACACAAAAAAAAAATACAAAATACAAAACGAATGTAAAGTTCTGCAGGCTATACAGCAACTAACAAAATCAAGATCCCACAATCTAAGGTGGGAAAAGGGCTGCCTAAGTATGATCCCCAATCAGAGACAACAATAAACAGCTGCCTCTGATTGGGAACCATACTAGGCCAACAAAGAAATAGAAACATAGATTTGCTCACCCAAGTCACACCCTGACCTAACCAAATAGTGAATAAACATGGCTCTCTAAGGTCAGGGCGTGACAGTGTGGGGTACAGAGATGAGCTAGTCATTCAAAAATCATGTTAAACACTATTATTGCACACAGAGTCCATGCAACTTATTATGTGACTTTTGAAGCAAATTTACATTCCTGAATTTATTTAGGCTTTCCATAACAACTCAATCGACTCAAGACATTTCAGCTATTGATATTTTATTAATGGGTAAAAATTTGTAAAAACCTAATTCCAATTTAATATGATGGGGTATTGAGTGAAGGCCAGTGACAAACAAAATCTAAATGTAATAAATTCTGGCTGTAACACAGCAAAATGTGGAAAAAGTCAAGGGGTGTGAATACTGTACTTTCTGAAGGCATATGGGTTACTAAGAGTGTGACACATAACAACATATCCCCGGGGCAATAGGATTGTAAAATGTATATCCAGTCATTATTCCCTTGGGTAAGACAGGCTAAAAAAAATGACACATAATCAGAATTAACGAGGCTTATAGAAGTGTATAAAAGTGACTGTGCCGCATGATTATGTGTAAACAACATTTAGCTGGGCATTGCAATGCGAGTGTTGAGATGTATATGCTGCTGTGTGTGTCGGGAATGTGGAGTTGATAAGAGGACTTATTGGCCTTTTGTACGTTCAATTTTTTTCACAGTATCTGAGTAAACATCCAATCAGTGTCTTGTGAGCCTAACCACAATAACGATTTTAATTTACGATCCGGCAACTTTTCTCAAATCCTCATGTCTTTACACTGTATGTGGGTTTCCCCCTTTGCTTCTACAACACAGAAACCACCTCGCAACAAGACAGGGGACAGGGTGCCCATCTACTCTCCTTCCTCCCCCCTATCCTTCACCGCTTTCACTGGCTCACAGTCGCTTCTAACCTCAGCCTGGGTGCCTCTGGGTAGCACAGATCCCCTCCTGTGTGCACGTGCGCTCTGTCTCCCTCTCCCCCTCTAAACATCCAACTGTGCCATGACAGGGGACCAAAGACGCTCAGGACAAAAGCGCCTTTGTCCGCCACACACAAACCACATATGATTTGTTCCCTGTAAGGTCAAAGTTGATCAAATGTTCTGCTTAGTTCTCATTAAACAGCTATTGCATTATTTAATTTCCCACAATCAGATTAGGGTGGGGGGGCGTAATGAATATATCGAGTGAAAGGTTTTGAACGGTGGCTTGCAGATTTAGCCCAGATATATATTTAATGTGCACTTTCAAAAGTTTGGAGGATGATTTTACTCCAGATCCAGAAGGTCAGTTGGGGGAGGAGGTAAGGCAGGGATGCGACCAGCGCTCCCCCCTTCTCCAGTCTCCACGTTATAATCCAGGCAGGGCTGATTTTAGTAACTCTGAATGAAATATTATTCACAACTGCGCAGTAAATATCACCCTGGTTGAAATGAAACCATTTTTTTGTGAGCTGTCAGTTTTTCTCCCTCAGTCACAGAGTAGATGATCAATCAAAACAATAGGAAAGCAGCGTGAGCTTCCCAGAATCAGACAGCCATGACAGGCCAGCTAATAGTTCACTCTCATTTCATCTACCTTGACATTTGGTGTAAAATGGACCAATTGCTTTCCATTCTCTTACCTCTATGGGATCGCTTACTGCTCTGAGCGGAAGCTCGCTGTTTTCCTAATTGTTCCTGAAATAAGACAGACCAACAAGGGTTGGTTAAAACCTATTGCATTAAATGTGCACTGGTTGTGTTCAGTCTGACAATCAGCGTAACAATGTAAACAATGTTGTGTTGCTACCATGCTGTGTTGTCATGTGTTGCTGCCATGCTGTGTTGTTGTCTTTAGGTCTCTCTTTGTGTAGTGTTCTGGTGTCTCTCTTGTCGTGATGTGTGTTATGTCATACATTGTCTTTTCATCCCACAGTAGGCCTTTTGCCTCTTGGTAGGCCGTCATCGTAAATAAGACATTGTGCTTAACTGACCTGCCGAATTAAATAAAACATGAAAAAAGATTATTCTTAGCGTGGTAAAATATGAAATCAAGTAGAACAATAAAAGGGTGGTGGTTACAATGAGACATAGTATGGAACTTTTTTCCCCTTTCAAATTCAATCAATTTGTGAAAATAGATTTTGTCAATGGAGAGGCCATCAGTGAAAATATCATTGCGTTAGGTATACAGTACTACAATGATAGTATTCAGTCTGCTTTTGACATGCATTCTTCTCAGACTACTGCTTTGCTATCGGAACATCTACTTAAGAAAATATCCAATATATCATACAGCAGTGGAGGCTGGTAGGAGGAGCTATAGGAGGATTGGGCTCAGTGTAATACCTGGATTGGAATGAATGGAACGGCATCAATGTTTGATCAGTTTGATACCTTTCCATTGATCCATTCCATTGATCCATTCCAGCCATTACAATGAACCCATCTTCCTATAGCTCATCACACCGGCCTACTCTGTTATACAGGTATATTTTCTTGGAAGTGAAAAAAAACTTGAGTACATTTGTTCCATGGAATTGTGCTCTGCTCGAGTTACGGTGTCGACATCTCTTTCCTGAGTGCATATCTTAGGACCTCAATGTTATAGAAGTGACCTCTTTGTACTCCCCTTCCCTCTCTGCCAAAACACAGATTAAAGTAGCCTGCAATGCCACTTCTCCTAACCTCACCCAGAGGATGACAATAAAGAGGATCCATTTAGTCCCAGACGAGTGGTCAACCCAGTGCTCAGCCAAGGTTAGGGACAAAGATGCCCCCCAAAACTGCAGACACAGACACAGCAGTTTACCCATAAGCCACTGCTCTGTGGCGCTGGGCAGCTTTGTGTCTGAGGGTCAGGGAGGATGGAGGAGTCATGTGGCAGGAGATAGCCATTTGGTGATTCAGGGGGAGGTGAGGGTTTCGTGAGTACCACCAGGGAGGTTTATGATTCAGATTTGTCACACTATTACCTCCTGAAGTTAAAGCTGCTCGTGCTTGAGTAATGACAAGAACAACTATAGCCATTTGATGGTAGCCTAGTGGGTAAGAGTGTTGGGCCAGTAACTGAAAGGACGCTGGTTCGAATCCCCGAGCCGACTAGGTGAAACATCTGCCGATGTGCCCCTGAGCCAGGTACTTAACCCGAATTGCTCCTGTAAGTCGCTCTGAATAAGAGTGTCTGCTAAATGACTGAATTGTAAAGGTAAAATGTTCCGTGACAAGAGGGACACTGAGGGTACATTCTGAGCCCTCAAATTGTGTTGATGCATTCTGTAGTTGATGTTGATCACGCTTCTCTAATCAGTAACATTTTATTTGGATAGTTTGTAAAGTATCTACAGATGGACTATCAGTATCATGTCAAAGTCTGTCTGTCGTTCATCTACAGGTGTTCAACAAACCATTTGTCGACTATCAGCAGCATTTTAACAGCAGGTCTTTGGTCTTTCAGTAGCATCTGAACAGTATACTATATTAATTTCACTATCGTTTTCAAAAACGATAGTGAATATAAAAACACCTGAAAACCCCATTCAACCCATGTACAGGGCCTTTATGTCTGTCTGTGAGGAGAACAAAGATGTTTTATTTTTATCAAGGTGGACAAGGTGACAAGGTGGAGCGCACCTGATTGGTAGAGCTAAAAGCATGAAGTCATTGAAAATGGTGAAAAACATCTACTACATTCCCATTAACGTGAGATGTGGAAATCATGGTTAACATAGCTATTAGGTGATACATTTTAATCTGATTAATATCGGAAGGCAAAATATTGTGGTTGTGCAACGTTGCGATATGGACGCATGGTTCATTTTCATAAATTACGAACCTTTAGCATTAACTATTCAAAATGGACATGAAACATGACATTATGGCTGAGGATCATTTGTTGGAAGTAACGTGCATCACAAACCAGAAACATGAAGAAAAGACCGAAATGTTGCACTCCTCGCCCACTGTTACTTCTGTCCCAAAGCTGTGTTACTCCCGCCCCATCGACAGCTACAAAAGTAACGGTGCAGTTGTTCTGTTCTCTGTCTATATAAAGGCACAAGGCGAGACCCAGATGCAGACACAGGAGGCAGACGGTTAAAGTCCAAGATGTTTATTAACAATTCAAAAGGGGTGGGCAAGAGAATGGTCGTGGACATGCAAAAGGTCAAAACCAGTTCAGAGTTCCAGAGGTACAGAATGGCAGGCAGAATCGAGATCAGGGCAGGCAGGATGATCAGGCAGAATCGAGATCAGGGCAGGCAGGATGATCAGGCAGATTCGAGGTCAGGGCAGGCAGGATGATCAGGCAGATTCGAGGTCAGGGCAGGCAGGATGATCAGGCAGATTCGAGGTCAGGGCAGGCAGGATGATCAGGCAGTTTCGAGGTCAGGGCAGGCAGGATGATCAGGCAGATTCGAGGTCAGGGCAGGCAGGATGATCAGGCAGATTCGAGGTCAGGGCAGGCAGGATGATCAGGCAGATTCGAGGTCAGGGCAGGCAGGATGATCAGGCAGATTCGAGGTCAGGGCAGGCAGGATGATCAGGCAGATTCGAGGTCAGGGCAGGCAGGATGATCAGGCAGATTCGAGGTCAGGGCAGGCAGGATGATCAGGCAGATTCGAGGTCAGGGCAGGCAGGATGATCAGGCAGGCGGGAAAGTAGTCCAGAAAAACGGGCAAAGGTCAAAACCAGTAGTAAAGAGAAAAGAAAAGCAGGAGCACGGGAAAAAACACGCTGGTTGACTTGAACATACAAGACGAACTGGCACAGAGAGACAGGAAACACAGGGATAAATATACCAGGGAGAATAAGCGACACCTGGAGGGGGTGGAGACAATCACAAGGACAGGTGAAACAGACCAGGGCGTGACAGTCTATTTCATTTAAACTCATTTGCCCTAGAAATGAAATTACAGCTGCTAATGGTAGAGGACATATATAAGTTGTCATAAAATAAGGTGTCTCTAGCTCTATCGATCTCCGAGTAATGATGAAAGTGTTATTTTCGGCCCGGTTCTCCCCTACTATAGCAGCTCATTACCCTAGTTCAAGACAAGCGTATCACAGGGAGATCCATACAGGCACGCCTCTCATTGGCGCTGCTAGGTTCACAGGAAAATTGGCATACCTTCCAAATTTCCAATCTACCTTCTAATCTCCGTCATTTAAACTGAAGCAAAGAGACGGAAGAAGGGAGGGAGGAAGATGACCTTAGATGCCTTAGCTCTCAGGTGTCCCTGTGAACAGCATCTTGTCATCCATGACAGGGACGGACCGGCCTAATTGATTTAAGGGCGAAAATCACATTACTCCATTTCACTGTAATTACATCTCCTGCGAAATGACTAAAGAAGAACGGTCTCGTTCATCTCCCCTCTTCGCCCTAAGAACCTATTAGAAGTGTATGACATTGTTTGTAACATTGCTGCTCCTCTTCATCAAAAGTCTCGATTCGTGTGAGTGTGCGTGTGTATGAGAATGTGTGTGTGTGTATGAGCATGTGTGTGTGTGTGTGTGTGTGTGTGTGTGTGTGTGTGTGTGTGTGTGTGTGTGTGTGTGTGTGTGTGTGTGTGTGTGTGTGTGTGTGTGTGTGTGTGTGTGTGTGTGTGTGTGTGTGTGCATATGTATGTGGTCATGTATGTATATGTGCATGTGTGTCTGTGTGGATGGTACTGTTAGTTAGCCAAAGGGTCATTCAGTGTTTGATGACCTCTTTAGGCTATGGATGATTAAAACAGAAACTGAAAGATATGCGTTGGACAAAAGATATTGCCACCAATTAGCTAATTATAGGTTTATCTAGAATTAAAAATCTACTCCCTTAAAATGTTATATTGCATTCGAGAAATGCAATGACATTCCTAATTCACTCATATCAACGTTTACAATATCTATTGCATGCTGTCGGATTTTGTACGTTGTACAATAGATATTGTGATTGGTTTTAATAAAGACTTGCTTGTCCGTACCAATCAACATTATTTCCATCTACACAGTAGACATCTCTCTATTCCCAATTTACCGTAGGCTACGGTACACGCGCATTGTAAAGAAACGTATGAATACAAGGTCAACATTTCCAATACGGGCACATATCACTCCTATACCAACATCAAGCTCAAGGTAACAGTTAGGCACACATATAACACAGACGTTAAAGTGGCTGTAATATTTAATTTCTATATGAATCATTAAAGGGAGGTGCAGCGGCTATTATGCATTCCTTTTCTAGCAGGATAAAACAGCCCTTAGATGTGGGAGCAGGACTTTGAAGTCTTGTCTCAGAAGCAGTCCAACTCTTACAGGAAGTACCTTGCTCATGTTTTAAATATATCTGCTGTGGTGTGTGGGACTAACAAAGGTGAGCATTCTGGATGGGCCCCAAGATGAATGGAAAATGGCCAGCCAGGAATTTTGGCAGTGGCGAAAATAGACGTAGGCATAAGGGGTAATACAAAGATACGCACGCACGCACGCACGCACACACACACACACAGACACAGACAGACACAGACAGACAGACACACACACACACACACACACACACACACACACACACACACACACACACACACACACACACACACACACACACACACACACACACACACACACACACACACACACACACACACACACACACACACACACACACACACACACACACACAGAGAGAGAGAGAGAGAGCTGAACAAGCACTTGTCTGAGAACTCCAACTTCCTTCCCAGTTGAGAACTTCCTGTCCACTAAATGCAGAACAAAATGATACTAAAACATTTGCTAAAGTGTCACTTCAATTCGACTACACATAATTACTCAGATAATTAAAACTGTCAGTTAACACAATGACTCCACTAAGGCCAGTAGCCTAACGGTATCAGTTTAAGGACTTCCCACAATAATAAAATCATGAACCATTCAGGCCCAGAAACATGTGTGTTTATTACGTCACAAACAAGCCTCCCATCAGAAAACTAATTCACAACAACATGCTTCGTTACGACACTGCGAGACATGGCCTTGATTGAGCATTTAAGTGTCAAGTTAAGCATGCACTCCAAAGACCATGTGCTTGCTGTCTGCTACATTGTAATGGCATCTGAACCCTTATTGCTGTACTTAAATTCAGCTCTGATACGTTTACTTAACTGTGTCTAAAGTTATTAGGGCGTTCAATCATCACAAATATTGATACAGCTGACATCGACTGACGTAGTGAGAATTAAGCTATTGTGACAAACAGACACAACACACAATGTTTTTGCAGAATATTTGGGTGAGGGAGCATTTAAAAAAAAATACTATCAGTCTCATTCCTGAAATATGGTTCCCTAATGTAAGAATCCATTTCCCAGACCAGGTGTTTGTTGGCTTGGACATTTCGCTGAACGTTTTGGCATTATCTGATGCGACAGGATCAAGAGGTTGAGTCACACAAGCTTCCACTTTGCTGTCCTCAGTACTTCTGGTACAGAGAGGTTCTGGTAAGCACAATGCCCTTTGAATGCCCAGTGAGACCTGTGTGTGTTTGTGTGTGTGTGTAGTAAAGGGATTCCTGGGGAAGTGAGTGTCAGTGAGATAACCTGGGAGGAATGTGCTAATCAGAGCTGAAAGGGTTTCAGGCAGGAAAGTGTGGCAAGTCAGAGGCAGGAACACAGAACTATCCCCCCCTGCCTGCTTCAGACCAACTGCCATCTGTATTTCTGCCACAGTCAGGCCTTTTCCTAACCAATGTTAGGGTTTGCAATGAGTGCTTGGCTCACGCACGCACGCCCACACACACTTAAAGGAAGTGGACCTGCTCTCCAAAAAGCTGATGTGTCATACCTTCCTTTCCTGGAACGACATACGTTAGTTTCAGCAAAGCTCAGGAAGCGCACATGGCAGCTCCACTCTTCTTCTCCTTTTCTGTTTCTGGGATCCTGACAGACAGGCAGTACGGTAGTGCTTCTTCTTCTGTTGCCTGAGTCGTCTCTGTAGGCGGAGGCCGTCACTCTCGGAGCCATGAGTCGATCCTGTGTGGTCAAAGTGATCACTCTGACTGAGATCCAGATACTGCCGGTAGGTGACAACAGCAGGCAAAGGAGAGAGGGGAAGAGGGGGATAAATAGGGAAAGAGAGAGGGAGACAAAAGGGGAGGGGGGGTCTCTGCAGTCTCACCCAGGATACTGCATGTATATGGAGGTACTCGCAGATCTTGTGCTTGGATGCAGGTGAAAGTGCTTTGTTTGGTTGATGGGGTGTCTATGTATGGTGGGTTATTGTAATGGCATTTTCTGTGTGACCTATCTAATGCTCACTTACTACTTACACATGCACATACACACACAGTTCCATAGAGCATGATCTTCAAGACTGACATTCCAAAAAAGGGCAATTATACTCCGTGTGGAATTATCTCTCCTCCTTCTATACAATCTCAGATGTGTGGTCACAGCTATTAACTGGTTAGCTGGCTCAGCAATATCCACAGGAACCATGTCTGAGAACATATCTGTCGTGTTCCATATACAGTGGGGAGAACAAGTATTTGATGCACTGCTGATTTTGCAGGTTTTCCTACTTACAAAGCATGTAGAGGTCTGTAATTTTTTATCATAGGTACACTTCAACTGTGAGAGACAGAATCTAAAACAAAAATCCAGAAAATCGCATTGTATGATTTTTAAGTAATTCATTTGCATTTTATTGCATGACATAAGTATTTGATCACCTACCAACCAGTAAGAATTCCGGCTCTTACAGACCTGTTAGTTTTTCTTTAAGAAGCCCTCCTGTTCTCCACTCATTACCTGTATTAACTGCACCTGTTTGAACTCGTTACCTGTGTAAAAGACAACTGTCCACACACTCAATCAAACTGACTCCAACCTCTTCAAAATGGCCAAGACTAGAGAGCTGTGTAAGGTCATCAGGGATAAAATTGTAGACCTGCACAAGGCTGGATGGGCTACAGGACAATAGGCAAGCAGCTTGGTGAGAAGGCAACAATTGTTGGCGCAGTTATTAGAAAATGGAAGAAGTTCAATATGACGGTCAATCACCCTCGGTCTGGGGCTCCCTGCAAGTTCTGGATCAGCCCAGAACTACCCGGCAGGACCTGGTCAATGACCTGATGAGAGATGGGACCACAGTCTCAAAGAAAACCAATAGTAACACACAATGCCATCATGGATTAAAATCCTGCAGCGCACGCAAGGTCCCTCTGCTCAAGCCAGCGCATGTCCAGGCCCGTCTGAAGTTTGCCAATGACAATCTGGATGATCCAGAGGAGGAATGGGAGAAGGTCATGTGGTCTGATGAGACAGAAATAGAGATTTTTGGTCTAAACTCCACTCGCCGTGTTTGGAGGAAGAAGAAGGATGAGTATAACCCCAAGAACACCATCCCAACCGTGAAGTATGGAGGTGGAAACATAATTCTTTGGGGATGCTTTTCTGCAAAGGTGACAGGACGACTGCACTGTATTGAGGGGAGGATGGATGGGGCCATGTATCGTGAGATCTTGGCCAACAACCTCCTTCCCTCAGTAAGAGCATTGAAGATGGGTCGTGGCTGGGTCTTCCAGCATGACAACGACCCGAAACACACAGCCAGGGCAACTAAGGAGTGGCTCCGTAAGAAGCATCTCAAGGTCCTGGAGTGTCCTAGCCAGTCTCCAGACCTGAACCCAATAGAAAATCTTTGGAGTGAGCTGAAAGTCCGTATTGCCCAGCGCCAACCCCCGAAACCTGAAGGATCTGGAGAATGTCTGCATGGAGGAGTGGGCCAAAATCCCTGCTGCAGTGTGTGTAAACCTGGTCAAGAACTACAGGAAACGTATGATCTCTATGATCTGAACAATGTTTTCTGTACCAAATATTAAGTTCTGCTTTTCTGATGTATCAAATTCTTATGTCATGCAATAAAATGCTAATTAATTACTTAAAAATACAATGTGATTTTCTGGATCTTTGTTTTAGATTCCGTCTCTCACAGTTGAAGTGTACCTATGATAAAAAAAAATGACAGACCTCTACATGCTTTGTAAGTAGGAAAACCTGCAAAATCGGCAGTTTATCAAATACTTGTTCTCCCCACTGTAGGTCTGTATCCATTTCTGTATTTACACCACAGAAAGAGCATTACTGCATAGCATTAATGTAGTAGTATTACTTCACAATACTTAATGCTTTATAACACTAAAGGTTGGCATTCATAGTAGAAATAAATCCCAACAGTTACGTCCAGAATTGAAAAATCCTGTCCAAGCCGAAATAATAACCCAGTGTTTCATAATCCAGATGAGTCTGAAGTGAAACAAGAACTTGTGTAAGGGTGAAACTGAGTTAAACAACAGCTGGCTATCTAGAATAGTGAACACTAGTGAGCTCTGTGACATACAGAGAGAGGTGTCATCAAAGGCCATAGATCACTGTGCTACTGCAGGGCTTCACTGTCTGACTTCAAGGAGAACGCACATACCGAGGTAAATCAGTGCATCTTTGTCACAATTTAAAGTAGATTTGAGTATGGTTATTATGTACAGTTCGTAGAGTACTTTTAAACGTTAAAAACATCAATTAACTTAATTTGATATATTAAAGCGTTCTTAGTTCTTATCTTAGTTCTTATCTTACGTGATGTCGTTAGAATGTGAATGTTTTTTTTTTACCTAGTTTCGTCTTGAAAATGTTTTAGCCCATTTTTTATGACCCTCTTCATCATTAAAGCTCATTTAATGGGAAGCCTGAATCTGTCCATACATTATTAGTGTTTTCTTGTTGACTTTGACATACTGCGCATCTCATTTACCTCTCATTTATCATAACCGACAGAACATTTCAGAAACATGATGCACTTTCTTTTTCAGTGCCATCACAGCTATGTCGTGTGAAATAATGCGGTATGTTATACAGGAGACAGACAGTACGAGTCAGTCCCAGAGTGATCCATGGATCAGATCAGGAAGCTGTCTCTGTCTTCGCTGCCTGTGAGACATTCCTCGTTTTAGTGGCTTAAGCAGTGAAAACAAAGTTATGAAGTGGGCACAGCTGCCGTCCTAATAGGAGTCAAAGCTCTCATGGATATTCTCCCCACCAGCCATTAGAAAAACAAACGAAACAACAACAAATTAATGCTCTGATTCAATCATAAGCCAACTGCATTGGGAGTACAAAATATGTCTGCCTCAGGCCTACAGTACATCTACAGTGCCAATGTCTGTTAGGCATACTGCTTGATGATGTATATGCTAATGGAATGATATGGAGAGCATTCAACTATGCATCTTGTCCTGTGGGACAGAATAATGGCATGGGTCAAGTGCACAAACAAACCTGACTTTGGGTCATTTTGACATAGAAGAAAATAATTATAAGCCATATCCAAACCAATAGGGTGTGTGGGTGTGGGAGCAGACGTGACAATATAGTCCCGACACAAATCTTAGGTTGCTACCTAGGCTGGCTGGTTGTTCGTTCTATCGGTTCGGGTTCCAGAGACGTGACCCAGTCGTTAAGTCTTTCTGTTCTGTGTATATGGACGCAAACTAGTCGTTCGTTCTAAATATTCCATTGCCATACTGGCTGGCAAAGTTCTTATCCCTTACTTTCTAGCTAGCCAACTACGGCTAACTGACCGTCACGTCAAACAGCAAAGTAGCTGCATTTGCATTTGTTTAAGATGTTTTTAAGTGACATTTATTGGTGTACATTCATAACAATTAGCTAATGATGTGCGATTTCGCCTGGCATAGAAAATGTGCATTCTCATTAGGACACTGTTGTTCAGAGAAGCTCGCCAACAACACAGCTAGCACAATCACTTCAAACTGAAGCTGAAAAGACTGCAAACTAGCTGCATTTAGTTTTCTATTGAGATTTCATTGTATATATCCATAAAAATTATGCTAACTGATTCATGATTTCGACTGGCTGAGATAAACTGTCTGTTTGTCTGTCTCGTCCTGACAGGTGCATTACTATGGGACAGCTGGAGATCGAATTTCAATATTCAAACAATGTCGCAGATGTTGGAGAGACCGACAGCAAAGTTTGTACAAATCTCCGGTGTTGAAAGCCAAATGCTAGTCTGTCTAAAAGAAATGGAAGATAATGTCTAGATGTTTTTAATAGAGGAGATCAAGTTTCCAAATTGCCTGGCTGGGCTGATGAGACAGTGGATTGCGCAGTGAGATGGAACAGAGTAAATAGGCAATTCAACGTCATTGCTTTGGCCACTGGTAACTTGTGGAATAGAAACCGTCTGGAATGCAATTTGAACCACAAAGCATCTAGGATTAGACCCACCCGTTGTATAAATGATAATGCATTTACATGACATTTCAACATTCTATGGCAGCCATGTTAGCTCCTCATTAACATTACATGGGTAATATTCAAACAATGCTTACGTAACTGATTTGTCTAGAATTAGAACAATATTCACAATTCTAAAAGTCGGCCTAACTCTTTAAATACATGACTCTGATCACGACAATCCACTGAATGACAGAAGGGAGATCACAATCAGTTCCAACAAGTGGAATAGAATAAACTCTTCCATTTTCAAGAGTGTCAAAGTAATATACAAACCTTTCCATCGCCGATTCTCCAGGCAGATATCTTATTCTGTGCCTAGTGAACTGCAGTGTGTCTTGTCTTCATGCACAGCCCTGTCATTGTCGTGCCGCGCATTAGTGACAGAAGATACATTACTTGGTAGGAATCTAATTAGATGTCCCCCAACGACCTAATAGGCGTGTCTCCTGCTGCATGTACAGTAGAGAGAAGGCTATTAATCCAAGGATAACCTCTATCTCTTCAGACAACAAGCTGAGTGTAGTACGCTGGCAGGCTTTTCCATCCGCTGTGGAAAAATGTTGATTGAGTAACAAATGGCACCTTGTTTAGCCCTTAGTTGCCAGCGATGAGACTTGGTCTCTCTCTTCATTGGTGACAAGTTCAGTACTGTCGAGCGGGAGTCCATTCTGAGCAGGGCCAGTCATCTATGTGAGCTATGTGGACGACAGACGACAGCACAGAAATGCTGTGCAAAATGTGCATCTGTGGTCAAATCAGGTGCTTCTATAGTACTTTTGTTTAAAAAAACTTTTTTTTTTTTTAAAGTACAACCTCAAGATGTTGTTGCTAGTATTTGAGTAAAGGGTAGCAAGTGGTCACGGTTGTCTGCTGTGGTCTGGAGCAACAAACAAACAAAAAAGGTCATTCTGAATGTTCCTGTACGGTGACCAGGATTACAACTTCACAACTCTAGTACAGACCGACATTGACCTGAGTTGCTTCTTCTCTGTATTGAATGAACGAGGAATGATTAGGAAAGCCAGAAGCTACCCCTAAAAGGAGACAAACGTTTCCTGCCAGGAGTTCAATCAGCAAGGCAAATAGTTTCCAGTAAAGACGTTCAATTCTCTGAATAGTAGAAATGAAAACCCAATTCATTCAGTGGACCTAATAATCAATCAACCAATTCTTCCCAAAATGCTTAGGCAACGGTAAACCAATTTTAACAACACGACTACAATGATCTCTTTTATAGCCCTAGACAAGAGTAAAACATTTTTAGACAAGAGGATAAACATAGGGTCACGATAGCTACAGTACTAAAATTAGCCCCCAGATATAGTCCATCTAGGGTTATTCTTGGAGTAATTGACATTAGACAATGAGCGGCCAAAGGAGGGGTCATGGTGCAAATGGCCCTCCAAAGTTATTTAAAAAAGAAGAACAAGAAAGAACCAATTGTGCTAGAGTCAACAACTAGACCCCCGAAGGAGATCGTAGAGAGTCCGGACTAGGGGACGATCGTGATTGGCCGATAACTCCCAAACAGAAACAGGGCGGTCCCGTTGAATTAGTCGAGATATAGGCAAAAGCCATAGGCAGATATCCTGTTGGGATCAAACCCGGGGGTAATCTGATGAGTCTCTGTTTGAAGTGATTATCATGGAAGGAAACTAAGGGATAGCCCAGCTTCTCGCCTAATTAGCAAATTTAGTGCAGAGCCTTAAGAAGTTTATAAAGACACTGGCTGAGGACAGGAGGGGACAGTCCTCAACATATCAACTCATATCAACTCACCAGGATAGCCACCGGATAGCAGCAGCTTAACTGAAATCCTACTGCTACTTTGAGCTGTTCTACAACTAGCAGACCAGACCTGAAGACAGACTCTCTCTGACCGATGAGAATGCCACACTTAAGTGACTGTAGTTACTACAAGATGCGAGACGGAGCACGAGTTTCCAATGTAAGGATTAATGTTTAGCAATAGCAACAGTATACATACACCAATGAAGTCGACTTGGACACTTTGTTGACATACTTGGTTTAGTAAGTTGGTTGTAGTTGTATGGTGTGTGTATACATTTATGGCATAGACATTTGAAGGATACTACATTCGGCCATCTGCTCGTGCTCTACTTACTGTTACAACTTTTTACACGTATGGTAAATCATCTTCTTACTGACTATCTAAGGTTTGATTTGTCCATGATTTGCTTGAGAAGTCAAGAGCACATGTCTTGTGTTCAGGGGTAAAACATGATTAATATCATTAAGAACAATTTGACGAAACAGCTTCAACATGACTCATGACTTGCTACGCTATCAAGGCTCTCTCTGAGACTGCACTGAGCGGTTACTTTTATTTTTTATGTCTGTCTTAGATTGCATACTAACACTAAACTCTGTTATCTGAGACTACATAGTAACCGTTGCCTGTTGTGTTACCCAATAACTGATCTTAGGTCTGTATGGAACAGGTCCAGAGCCACCTGGAGGGCTCTAAGTTCCACCTGCACCAGGCCCAGAGTCAGCAGGTCAAGCAGTACCTGACCCTGGGTTCCAAGCTGGCCGGGGGACAAGGGGGCCACCCTCACCCCACTGCGCAGGGAGGGCAGCTCCTGGGCACCGTTCCAGTGATGAGGAATGCTCACATGGCCCCCCTCAGCGATGGCAGCACCCCCAGCAGCCCCGTTACACTGCTGACCCTGGCATCCAACCACGACAGCGAGGTGAGTGAGCGTTTTGATGGATCTTTTCAACAACAGCAAGTGTTCATCTAGGTACCTTTGATATTTAGTGTTGGGATTCAATCAATCCCGCTATTTGTTTGTTTTATCTCAATGTCTTTGTTTAGTAAGTCCTTACAGTGCCCAAAATAGTTAGCTGATTTAATCACACTATGCAGGTTTGATTACAGAGTCCTAAATCTCTTATACCTGAGATACCAGCTGTGTAAACAACTCAGTTGTTCTCTAGTGACCTGCCCATTCTCTTTGAAATGCTCAGCAATAACTTCAGAGATCCAGTTCCTAATGAGAATCTCTGTTAAGGAGGAAACTAGTTTGATAACAAACATTTAGTTCCCGCCATGGCTGACCTCTTCCAGCATGGTGGTGAAGAAATGTCTGTTATTGGATTAGGATCCTAACTGTCCCACCCTCTGAATGACAGGTTTAGAGATGATGCAAAAACTATATGTTACATTGAATTACAATGAGAGCATTTGCTCGCCTAACGTTATTAATGACCTGTTGTTGGATACATAATGTATCTGAATTGAACTGAGGCCGGTACAATTCTTTTAGTTTCCAATGGATGAAGTTATTGATGACTTGATTAGCCTGGAGTCCGGCTTCAATGACGGGGGCTTGGATTGTATGGATCCCAGCATCATAATGCAAAACAATGTAAGTATGACGAATCATATTAACTATTATATCAGTCGCAAAAGTCAAGGGAAAAACACTTATTTGAATTGCAAAACTACGGGTAAAAACAGAATAAATGCTATCGACATGCAGGTGTTTCTGTCTATTGATTCTTGCTGACCTTATTCCTTGATCCAGACGTGATTCCCAGAAGATCCTTGATCTCCTTGACACTCACGAAGAAGCATATATTGGGTAGTTAAGTTCAGCTTTAAAGTTAAGTTGCTTAACTAACTTCTTTAAAGGACTTAAACAGGGGAATATGAGGAACTACTTCCTCGGCCAAACGTGAACTTTCAGGCCTGACTTGCTTGGGGAAAAAAGGAGCTGGCTTTGTGTGAGGTCAGATTAAGTCCACCGATGAGTCAAAGTTCATTTCACCTGGGTTGAGGCTTAAAGCATTTCTCACATTTCTCAAGATGCCGAACAATACGGATTAATCCGCAAGTGGTGTCATTACACGGTAACTGATGACAGTGTGAGAATAATGTGTTAATTAGTATAAACACTAAGTCTGGTGATTCTTCTTTTTTTGCTGAAAGCCCTACATGGACACTGGTCACTACCGGGGAGTTTGGGAATGGTAGACAAGAAGACAGAGGGATAACGGCGAGAGTATGCTAGATATCTACTACAACAGCAAAAAAAGATCTTGTTCAGACTAGGCATTCCATTAGAAAAATGCATGGGATGGCAGCAGAGACAAGTGCTCCCAGTGCGAATTATATCTGGAGTTGAATTCCAAAAAACGAAGACTCATTTGAGTAGCGATTATAGACACACCTGAACTCACCACAGTGGTATGTGGTACGAAAGAAAATGGGGTTCCCACCTGCATTTCAAGAGAGAGGCATTGAGGAGAGGCCAACCAGACAGAGATAGAGATGAAGAGAGATAGAGATGAAGAGAGATAGAGATGAAGAGAGATAGAGAAAGACAGAGGCAAGCAGGCAGCCAGGCAGACAAACACACACATAGAAAAGGAGGGAAAAACAGGGTGATAGAAAAGCAGAGGGGTGTGTGTGTGAAAGACAAGACGGTGGTGGGGGGGGGTGACGATCAGAGCGACAGGGAAAAAAAGGGAGAGGAGGAGAGATTTAGAGCGAGGCAGTGAGGCATTGGATTGGGTTAATGCCTACACTCCCGATGGGCTTGTTCCGAAATGATAGCGCGCTTAAATGGATCAATTCATTCTAATTAGTCATACAGTACGATGCATCACGTCGTTTTGTCATGTCAACATATCCCAGGAACACAGATGGGAGAGGATTGAAGTGATTACGATGTGAGCAGTCGGGGGGACTGTTGCAATCTTTCATTTTGATAAGTATCCCCCCCCCCCTCTGTTAGAGATAATGACAGAGAGAAACCCATCTACAGGCAAAGCAAACCAACTGCAAATATTGAAATGTCTACAGTTCCTTATTTTTCTCCCACTCCCTCCTTCCTGCCCTCCCATAACTTGACCTCTATTCTTATCCCTCTCTACACTATTCTAGGAACTGAATTTCACACATACACAGTGACAAATTGTCTTTACACAGCTCGTGGCATCTATGCCGGCTTTTGTAGGATTCCCAAAAATGCACAGCTCCCTAAGATGAGACATGCATCACTCTGCATTCCAACAGAGTTCCTAAAAGAGACCCTAGTTATCCCGCTTGTTTGGAAAATATATGCCTATTTTCTCACAGTGGACAAGCAGCGTAGAAAAACAGTTTGGTGTCTGTTTGGGCGGGTTATGACCCGGCTTTCATCCAGTGGGGTGCTATTTTGAACACACAGACGCCTCTGTGTTCTGGGGCCCTTTCAAGCTGAGTAGCCATAGTGGCCACTGATATTGGTACTATTAGGCTAGTAAACGGGGGCACGGAGCGAGGTCGTACCCCCAGAGAAGGACCTGAGAGGGCCTTAGGGGACGCAAACAGGGCTGTGGTCAGGCAGGGCCCCTGGTGGGGAGACATGGAGGCCCCTAGCCTCTCCTGCTGTATCACACAAAGCAATGCCCTGAGGGCTGAGAAGTGACAGGACTGCCAACAGTGCTTTGATTGCCCTCATCTGAAAGCCTTACAAATTCCTGCCACCATTTCAATGCTTTCAACTGAGCCAAAGTCAATTTGCTTCCAAAAGTTGCAATGACTTAGTGAACCTGAGGTCCCCGAGTCTGAATGAGACGTTATCTCTCTGTGTCTGTGCGTCTGTGTTCAACCATTCCCTGACATCTTCCTCCTCTCCTTTTCTTCTCTCCAGGTGCTGAGCAGCAGCATGCTGGACATCTATGGGTGTGAACCAGGTATGACTACAGCCCCTCATGGCCGAATGACACCCACCTCACGCCCCACTAAGCTCACTACTGTAAAAAGGGAAGTCACAGGTACGAACACACATCATAGCACTATGGATGATCAAAACAATCAATGCATGATCACATCGAAAGAGGATAGAAGGGTGAAACTCAACCACATACTGTAGCATAAAAGCACAACAATAGGTGACACATTCCTGACAAGTCTAGATCATGTCAGTTACTGGCATCCATTTTGTTTTTTTTAAATGAATGAATAAGTTTAGCATTTTTTTAAGGTGCCCGACAACAGGAAACAAGAAAGAGTAATCCATTTAGTCATTTTTCTTCTTTAGCTGAGTAGAATTATGACAAAATGCTGTGTAGGCCCTCTTCTTCAACCCCGATCAAATCAAATCCAATTTTATTTGTCACATACACATGGTTTGCAGATGTTAATGCGAGTGTAGCAAAATGCTTGTGCATGCTGATGTGTACAGCGTTAATCCTACACAAACTATTCAACTCATTACTAAGTAAACTCATGAATATCCTTAGATGAAGTTTGTCTGCTCTCAGCCGATTGCCATTGTGTATTCTATACAGCATCTACAACTTGTCGGTCAGTTTATTATAATGGAAGACCGTGCAGGTTCAACGTGGATTTGTTTTGGATAAATTACGGATCGCTTCTATAGGGTGCATGTGTAGTAGCACGAGTTCACTGTCTAGCCGTATCAAGTCCAATGAAGAAGGAAGCTGAAGGAAAACAAGACAAAATATGTTTACATGTAACACGTAGATTTTTCCCTTGAATGTGTAGTGTTTGGACTACAGTCGTGTCACTCACATCCCTAATTATCAATGGCCTCTGTCCATAGTCCGCGACACAAAGGACCTCTGAGAAATGTTTTATAAATGCCATGCATCGAGTAAAGCTAATTGATTTAGGAAATAGAAAGGATGCCTCAAGAACGCTTCACTCCGACGAGAAAATAAGTGAATTAGTATATTTTTCATATAAGTGTGCGGTCGGGAACAACGGGCAGTTACCAGAGGTCTAAATGACCTTATTGAATCAACAGAGACGAATTGAGAAATCCAATCACAGGTTCTAATTATATCATTTGGGAGAAATGTGAATGTGAATATGAATGATATAGCATGCCTTTCCCCTCATGGGTAGATCAGCAAATTTGTTAAGCAGACTTAATTGCCAGCCTGAGTGGCTTAAAAAGAGGACACAGATTTTTCACAATGAACCAAAGAGATGCCAGGCGGGCTGGGGGCGAGTGGGGTAAATAGAGCCCTTTCACTGTGTGCGTGAGTGTGTGGAAGGTTCAGACTCAGTGGAAGGTTCAGGCTTTCTGTCTGTGGTGGCAAAGATGATCTCCACTCTGTCTGCCACCCCAGAAATATGCAGGCCAGAACTGTGTATCGACTGAGTGGAGCTTCTTTCATACTCTGTGTGCGTTTCTTATCAGGCTGTGTTCTTCTTTGTGTTTCACAGAACATGAAACGAGAGTGATGGCCAAAGAACGACAGAAGAAAGACAATCACAACTTGAGTAAGAGTCGCCCTACTCAATACAGAGTACCGTTCGGAAATGTTGCGTGGGGCCACTAAAGTAACTCAATGTCCTCTCACTCTCTCTCTCTCTCCCTGACCAGTTGAAAGAAGACGAAGATACAATATCAACTACAGAATCAAAGAACTTGGAACAATGATACCAAAGTCGAATGACCCGTAAGTGATCTAGCGCTTGTTAGATTTTTCTCAGTCTTTATTATGTTCCAAACATTAGCTTACCTGACTTAAAGAAACTCCCCATGATCAAGTCTATTGCCATGAAAAGAAGCTCAAATGTCTGGCTGGTGTTAAGCATATCAAATACTAAGCACAGGCCGCTAAATGTTGTTAATTGAATTCAAATTAATAGTCAAGAGCACATTTCGCTTCTATTTCAAGGGTGTACTTGAGTAGCTATTGTAGTCTTCACGCTCTGCAAAGTAGTGAGTCTGTGTCCTCCATGGGCACTCAACAGTAGACTACAGCTTAGAGCTCAATGATGAAGATTGGGGTCAAACGCAAAGAAGGCCACCACCCATTTGAATCAAAGTTTGAGCACAATTGGCCCACTAAGATGGAAAACGGAAGCCGGAATTGGAATCCGACTGGCCCAACAGCAATTTAACTTACGATAGAATTTAAATGGAAGGTTACCGCTGTCGCCGTGCCATTAAGACAAGATAAAGAAGATTATTAGCTGTGGAGCAGACCAACGTCTTGTTCCAAAGAAAGGTGCATTTTACAACTGCTTCCTCCTTTTTAAAAAGTAATGGTATCAGGGAACGGGGCCTGCACTCTTGGATTCTTCTAAAGTCACATTCCCCCCCCTCTTCCAACACCTATTTTTACTTGAGGATTAATTTTACCATATAAGCGGTTCCAGAATGGACTTTCTGCCGACGCACTTATACTTAACTATTCTATTAAAATTCCCATTCAAAGGCTGGATGTAATGTCCGAGAATGAATAATTGGCCATGTAAATCACTATTTCTTATTCATATATAAAAAAAATGGGTCTCTGTGTAAGTTTTTGTACAGAGCATTCCGCTGAGGCGGTGAATAAAAGGTTATCTTTTACGTCCCTCTGCCGTAGTGATATGCGCTGGAACAAAGGCACCATTCTCAAGGCGTCGGTGGAGTACATCAAGTGGCTGCAGAAGGAGCAGCAACACGCCAGAGAGCTGGAGAACAGGCAGAAGAAGATGGAGCAGGCCAACAGGAGGCTACTGCTCAGGATCCAGGTATAGACTACGGGAGAGAGAAAGACAGACACCCTCAAAACCCGAGCCCCCTACCACTACAGATCCCCAACCCAGCGACTTCCCCATCCTTAACACCATGTGCACCATCACGGCCCTGATGCTCAATAGAGACCCCCCTCACCCCCTTCCCTGACAGAGACCGGACTTGCTTCTATTGATGTTTGTCAAGCAGTTCCTCATCACCACTGTTCTCTTCCACGTCTCCTCTCCAAACCACAATAATTACCGAAATCAAGTCAAATTTATTTATATAGCTGATATCTCAAAGTGCTGTACAGAAACCCAGCCTAAAACCCCAAACAGCAAGCAATGCAGGTGTAGAAGCATGGTGGCGAGAAAAAACTCCCTAGAAAGGCCAAAACCTAGGAAGAAACCTAGAGAGGAACCAGGCTTCTCGCTGTGCCGGGTGGAGATTATGACAGAACATGGCCAAGATGTTCAAATGTTCATAAATGACCAGCATGGTCAAATAATAATAATCACAGTAGTTGTCGAGGGTGCAGCAAGTCAACACCTCAGGAGTAAATGTCAGTTGGCTTTTCATAGCCGATCATTAAGAGTATCTCTACCACTCCTGCTGTCTCTATAGCGTTGAAAACAGCAGGTCTGGGACAGGTAGCACGTCCGGTGAACAGGTCAGGATTCCATAGCCGCAGGCAGAACAGTTGAAACTGGAGCAGCAGCACGGCCAGGTGGACTGGGGACAGCAAGGAGTCATCATGCCTCTGAACGAGAGAAAGAAAGAGAGAAAGAGAGAGCATACTTAAATTCACACAGGACACCGGATAAGACAGGAGAAGTACTCCAGATATAACAAACTGACCCTAGCCCCCTGACACATAAACTACTACAGCATAAATACTGGAGGCTGAGGCAGGAGGGGTCAGGAGACACTGTGGCGCCATCCGATCATACCCCTGGACAGGGCCAAACAGTAAAGATATAACTCCACACACTTTGCCAAATCACAGCCCCCAAACCACTGGAGGGATATCTTCAACCACCAACTTACCATCCTGAGACAAGGCCGAGTATAGCCCACAAAGATCTCCGGCACGGCACAACCCAAGGGGGGGCGCCAACCCAGACAGGAAGATCACATCAGTGACTCAACCCACTCGAGTGACGCACCCCTCCTTGGGACGGCATGAAAGAGCACCAGTAAGCCAGTGACTTAGCCCCTGTAGTAGGGTTAGAGGCAGAGAATCCCAGTAGAAAGAGGGGAACCGGCCAGGCAGAGACAGTAAGGGTGGTTCGTTGCTCCAGAGCCTTTACATTCACCTTCACACTCCTGGGCCAGACTACACTCAATCATGTGACCCACTGAAAAGATGAGTCTTCAGTAAAGACTTAAAGGTTGAGACCAAGTGCATCTCTCACATGGGTAGGCAGACCATTCCATAAAAATGGAGCTCTATAGGAGAAAGCTCTGAGTCCAGCTGTTTGCTTAGAAATTATAGGGACAATTAGGAGGCTTGCGTCTTGTGACCGTAGCGTACGTGTAGGTATGTACGGCAGGACCAAATCAGAGAGATAGGTAGGAGCAAGCCCATGTAATGCTTTGTAGGTTAGCAGCACAACCTTGAAATCAGCCCTTGCCTTAACAGGAAGCCAGTGTAGGGAGGCTAGCACTGGAGTAATATGATCAAATTTGTTGGTTCTAGTCAGGATTCTAGCAGCCGTATTTAGCACTAACTGAAGTTTATTTAGTTCTTTATCCGGGTAGCCGGACAGTAGAGCATTGCAGTAGTCTAACCTAGAAGTAACAAAATCATGGAGTAATTTTTCTGCATCATTTTTGGACAGAAAGTTTCTGATTTTTGCAATGTTACGTAGATGAAAAAAAGCTGTCCTTGAAACAGTCTTGATATGTTCATCAAAAGAGAGATCAGGGTCCAGAGTAACGTCGAGGTCCTTCACAGTTTTATTTGAGACGGCTGTACAACCATTATGATTAATTGTCAGATTCAATAGAAGATCTCTTTGTTTCTTGGGACCTAGAACAAGCATCTCTGTTTTGTCTGAGTTTAAAAGTAGAAGTTTGCAGCCATCCACTTCCTTATGTCTGAAACACAGGCTTCTAGCGAGGGCAATTTTGGGGCTTCACCTTGTTTCATTGAAATGTACAGCTGTGTGTCATCCGCATAGCAGTGAAAGTTAACATTATGTTTTTGAATGACATCACCAAGAGGTAAAATATATAGTGAAAACAATAGTGGTCCTAAAACGGAACCTTGAGGAACACCGAAATTTACAGTTGATTTGTCAGAGGACAAACCATTCACAGAGACAAACTGATATCTTTCCGACAGATAAGATCTAAACCAGGCCAGAACTTGTCCGCGTAGACCAATTTGGGTTTTCAATCTCTCCAAAAGAATGTGGTGATCGATGGTATCAAAAGCAGCACAAAGCTCTAGGAGCACGAGGACAGATGCAGAGCCTCGGTCTGATGCCATTAAAAGGTAATTTACCACCTTCACAAGTGCAGTCTCAGTGCTATGATGGAGTCTAAAACCAGACTGAAGCATTTCATATACATTGTTTGTCTTCAGGAAGGCAGTGAGTTGCTGCGCAACAGCTTTTTCTACATTTTTTGAGAGGAATGGAAGATTCGATATAGGCCGATAGTTTTTAATATTTTCTGGGTCAAGGTTTGGCTTTTTCAAGAGAGGCTTTATTACTGCCACTTTTAGTGAGTTTGGTACACATCCGGTGGATAGAGAGCTGTTTATTATGTTCAACATAGAAGGGCTAAGCACAGGAAGCAGCTCTTTCAGTAGTTTAGTTGGAATATAGGGTCCAGTATGCAGCTTGAAGGTTTAGAGGCCGTGCTTATTTTCATCATTGTGTCAAGAGATATAGTACTAAAACACTTGAGTGTCTCTCTTGATCCTAGGTCCTGGCAGAGTTGTGGAGACTCATGACAACTGAGCTTTGAAGGAATACGCAGATTTAAAGAGGAGTCCGTAATTTGCTTTCTAATAATCATGATCTTTTCCTCAAAGAAGTTCATGAATTTATTACTGCTGAAGTGAAAGCCATCCTCACTTGGGGAATGCTGCTTTTTAGTTAGCTTTGCGACAGTATCAAAAATAAATTTTGGATTGTTCTTATTTTCCTCAATTAAGTTGGAAAAATAGGATGGTTGAGCAGCAGTGAGGGCTCTCCGATACGCTAGTCAGAAGACTTCCAGTTTGGTGTGACGCCATTTCCGTTCCAATTTTCTGGAAGCTTGCTTCAGAGCTCGGGTATTTTCTGTATACCAGGGAGCTAGTTTCTTATGAGAAATGTTTTTAGTTTTTAGGGGTGCAACTGCATCTAGGGTATTGCGCAAGGTTAAATTAAGTTAGGTTAAACTCAGTTAGGTGGGTAACTGATTTTTGTCCTCTGACGTCCTTGGGTAGGCAGAGGGAGTCTGGAAGGGCATCAAGGAATCTTTGTGTTGTCTGTGAATTTATAGCATGACTTTTGATGCTCCTTGGTTGGGGTCTGAGCAGATTATTTGTTGCAATTGCAAACATAATAAAATGGTTGTCCAATAGTCCAGAATTATGAGGAAAAACATTAAGATCCACAACATTTATTCCATGGGACACAACTAGGTCCAGAGTATGACTGTGACAGTGAGTAGGTCCAGAGACATGTTGGACAAAACCCACTGAGTCGATGATGGCTCCGAAAGCCTTTTGGAGTGGGTCTGTGGATATTGAAGTCACCATGTGAATATTAAAGTCACCAAAAATGTGAATATTATCTGCTATGACTACAAGGTCCGATAGGAATTCAGGGAACTCAATGAGGAACGCTGTATATGGCCCAGGATGCCTGTAAACAGTAGCTATAAAAAGTGATTGAGTAGGCTGCATAGATTACCTGATTAATAAATAGAGTGATAGACTTCGGCTCCATCCATCCAGAAGTAGGAATCAGGTCAGAATTAGGTTGTGAGTCCTAATAATACCCAGAGCCATGCCTCTCTCCTCCCACTTCCCCCTCGCCCTAAAACGAAGCGTTAAACCTGGGCGACTGGGTATTGACATGGCAGCAGAGCAGAGCCAGGCAGACAATGGAGACGTTACCACATGTCCTTCAGCCACTGAGCCGTCGCAATTAACCAACCAAATGAATCAGCGCATTCACAGCTCTCACTCTTACGCTGAACTCACAGTCAAGCTAAACTTCTCAATGTAAACAGTGTCATCCTAAAGGACGCCGAGACCAACAAAACACATAGAACACAAACGAGACGAAAAGAGACATTTCACGTGGAGAGAGAGCTAAACACAGGCATTTAACGGAACGGTAGCCTCACAGCGTTAGCCTAAAGAAGCGCCGATGACAGTTTAGTAACACACTGTAGGGAGAAAGACGACATCAACACCAAGCATCACCCACATAAACATCACGCTAGTCTTACTTAAATGTACTGTTGGAATCCTACAGAAAGATGTTGTAACTGAGAGAAACAGACGGTTAGAACTTTGCATCACGTAACGTGGGAACAGCAATGCTTCTCCCTTGCATTCCATTCCTCTACACTCTTTTTATCCCCCGAGTTTGTTTAGCTAAACGACACGCTAGCCTAACCGTTATCAAGGTAGATTGACAACAGACCCATAGTGTTACTGCTCGTAGAGCGTCGATGGGGAGGCGTGAACCACATTGCTGACCTGCTGGTAGCTGATTGATGAGGTTTTGTCATTGGTTCCTCCCCGTCATGTTTATAACACATATCCCGAGGGCCCTGGCTGCTTCCTGAGAGGGGGGTCTAGAGAGGAGGGGTAGATTAAATGGATCGGCCTCCACTACATTAGAGTGCTATTTAAAGTCAATTCATAATCATCTACCAGACTATGAGGTATGTGTGTGTAGGGGAGGCAGGGAAGTGGGGGGGGGTATGTGTGTGTGTAATGTGTGTGCACCCATGTGTGTTTGTGTGTGTGTGTAAGGGTTGCCAACTCGTACAGAGCTCATTCTAAGAAAAGTAATCTCCTTCATTAATAATCTTCTTATTCGAACACTGTTCCCATTCCTATGTATTTGAGAAGAACACTGTCCTGATCCTTGGTCCTTTTCTGTGCGTTTCAGGAGTTGGAGATCCAGGCCCGTGCTCACGGCCTCCCCAGCATGGCCACTGCCCTGGGTACTGTAGAGCTCTCCTCCCATCTCCTCAAACAACAGCAGCAGCAGCCCTTGGCTCCCCAGTCACAGCAGGGTCCTCAGCCACCCCTGTACCAGGAAGAGCTGAACGGGGAGTACCTCCAGAGGACCTCCATGCCAGCTATGACCACTGGGGGCGTCACTGGGGTTACAGACCAGGGTCAGGGGGTGGTTGACGGCTCCACCACTTTCTCCGACCCGCTTTCTCACTTCACAGACTTCTTCAGCGCCACGCTCAAAGAGGAGCAACGGCTGGACGAGATCCTCATGGACAACCCGCTCTCGCCGTTCGGCACCGACCCGCTTCTCTCCGCCGGCTCACCCGAAGCCTCCAAGGACTCCAGTCACAGGAGCAGCTTCAGCTCGGACGATGACGACCTATGATCCCTGACCCCTACGCGACCCCCACGGTGACCCTGTGTCAAAGGTCAAAGGACATAGAGCAGTTGGTCACCCTCACAAATTGGTGTGGGGATTTGTTCCAGCCCAGCACCAACAACACATCCGATTCTACTGACCAGCTCGAATCAATGAGAGCTTGATTAGTGGGCTCAGGTGTGTAAGTGCTGGGCCAGAGCAGATGCCTGCACACCCTGTGGCTCTCCAGGACCAGGGTTAGTTACCACTGGCACTCCCACTTTTTACAAACTTTGGTGGAGAGTGTGTACCTCGCGGGCAGAACCAGGCTCATGAGAAAAAGGGAGAAAGACAATCGGTCCATACTGATCATATGATTCGGTTCCAAAATGCATTGGACACTGGGGTTGTTGTACACCACTGTAAACGTTGCAATATGCCAAAAGAGGACAGTGTCCTTTTTCAGATGTCTACTATTACAGTTATTGTATAAAATGACTTTAAACCACTGAGGTTCACTGATGGGCACTATCTAGAGCTAGTTACTGGTGGTTCCTCTTTCAGACAGAAATTAAAATGGAACAGTGATACTTGGCGAAAAAGCCTAACACTTCCTTTGTTTGTCTTTAAATGTATTTTTACCAAATGTTTTATGTATGTATGTGTTTTAATCCATGTATTCCTAAAAAAAAACATGACATTATCTAACATGCTCTCTTTTGTATTTTTAGTGGGGGTGGGGAAAAAAAAATAAACCCCTTTTTTTAAATAAATCAGACCTGGCGGTTTTTTTTTTCATTATAATCACACGTACTTACCACATACCCAACACAAAAGCTCTCGTGTTTCATTTGTAATATTGCCTACTCTATCACAAATAATTACGATACAAATTTTAAAAATGACGGAGAGACCTTCTGTTAACTTTCATTATTCTCCTATCTAACAGGCGCGGTTCAGTTATGAACCAGGAAGAGTGACAGAGAGGTTGATTATCACATAGTCAGAGGCAAGACCTATGAGGCGAAACCCGGTTGAATGAAGGTCCATACAGGTGAACTGTCTGAACAAAGGTGAGAGTGTGGGTAAAATGAAGGTTTTGCCCAGGGTGACAGACAGTAAATGAGCGACAGAGAGAAGACAGAGAGAATGGGAAAATGAGGAGTGATGATGACGAGACAGATAACGGCCCTTAAGGACAGGGAAAAGGCAGAATGAAAGGAGAGTGAGTATAAAGTAGGCTTTTAAAAAACGTGGTCGTTAAAAGTTCCATGAAGAAGCTAGGTGACTGATTTAAAAGAATATGTCAAATTAATAATTGATCATCAAAATAGTTGCTTAAAAACTTTACTCAGAAAAGGTTAGTCAGACTTGTTTTGGATACATATAATGCTGAAATCTTTAGAAGAAATCTTTAATCAGTGGATATTTTCTAATCATGTTAAAGTTATGCATTAATAAAACAACAAACAGTCCAGAGTGAAAAAAAACAACATTTCAATGCGTTTCAGTGGATACCCTGTGTTCCTCATCAAAGCTCTTCTAAATTAATGTTTTAGAATGTTATTAGCTGTATGTTTCTCCCATAATGAAATCGAAAGATTCCTGCTTGCATCTCCTCTCTAGCTACAAAATAAAATTGAACCACGAATCATTATGAAATATAGGCAGGCCAACTACAAAGCGATGAGTGATGTTTACGGGTAATTGGCCAACGCAATTATGGAAGGTAAATATGGATTTTCATTAAAGAGAAAACATGGAGGGTCTCGGAGAACTTTGCGTTGCGTGACTAAAATACACTTTCCAAAGGCATAATTTACATTTTGATGTCAATACGATTCTCTACAGATACTCTCCTATTGCAAAAAAAAAAAAAAATAAATCATTTGGATACACAAGCTTATGTGACTAAAAGAATAATCACATTTCATCAATTGAATGCATTTCAACTATGTCCAGTTTCCTTGCTACATCAAAGACAATATTGAACAAAGTTCAAGGGCTTCTACTCAAGGGCTTCAAACAGTGATGTGGCCTGAGGCAACGGTGACATCAGAACTAGGAACTTTTATTCGGAATATCACAGTTCATTAAACCACCGCTTTGGAAACTCAGGGGCAAGACAGGGACACAACGTGTCTTATTTAGATTGACAAAACAGTCGGACACTGTTAAGAGTATCCGATAACAGTTTAATATAGGAGACATTAACCGATACATTCAATAACTAAATATTAATGTAAAGATGTAAAACAGACTAGTTTATCACATTTAAAACCTTCCTTGATATGGTGCTGCCATGCCCTCTGTCTAACCTTCTGCATACGACAGAGATTGTAATTATTCTTCTACTAGAATAACTGCCAAAACTGTGTGGTTTGTAAAATAAGCTTTCCATTGCTTTATTGTATAACTTCTGTGCGTAGCTGAGCATTACCTCACCACTAGTTCACTGCCATAATTCAACAGTAGGTGGCAGCAGTATGCTGTGTACTCATGTCAAAAAACCCAAAAGCTCTCGTTTTACCAATCCCAATACAAAACCAGAGATTTATAGTACTATTGTGGTTGATTTAACGAGCAAGGCAAACGAACAAACGCCAAAAGGCTTTCATGTTAATGTGAAATGAACTCCTTACTTTCTAATATATATATTTAAAAACAATTATGAACATATAATTTGAACATTACCCCAGTAAAATTACAAGGAGTACATTTGGGTTTCTTCTAGATGTACAGTATATGGACTCCAATACAGACTCACCAGTCTTATAAACCCAATAGATGTAATGAACCTCCGAGGTGCTAGTGCAGTGTTCTGTCACCACAACAATTTCTCACCCCTTTTCCCACTAAAGTTGACACGGATGCTGCCGAGCTGTCACCTGTAACAGCATGCCACAGCTGCCAGCCTAGCGTGCTACAATGCTTTCACCTGCTGAAGCTGCCAATGGCAACTTTGGAACACAACGAGCACTCTGACACACACACACACTCGCATATGTATATGTGCGCAGAGGCACACACACCTCCTCACCTGCCACACCAACCCGAGCAGGAGGGGGAAAAAATACAATTTACAAACAGTCATCAGCATCTGGCCTGTGACAAGGCTTGTGCACAAGTTAAATGAAATTTGAATGTGAGTAACAAAGTGACAGCAGGGCCCAAACATCAAGTGTCATATGTATTTGCATGCCTCGACTCAGAGATGCCGTGTGGTAAACAACATGCTGATTCTGATCCAGAGATCCTGGGCACTGGATACATATGGCACATTGCACTCCATTGCCAATCTAGTACAGTACTTTTGACCGTGGCCAAATGACACTGTATTCCCTGTAATATAATGCGCTTCTTTTGACCAGTCCATTTGATATTTGCAGATACTGTAGCGCCCCTCCGCCATACTGTACAGTACCACCCCAACATATTCCATGATCCTTCGGGGCTGGGCCTCCAGTCCATTGAGCCTTTACGAGGCGAGACCACACCATGACCAGTCTCTCACAAACTCCCACGTCACACGCTAGCAAACCATCGCATTAACGACGGAACACAAAGGGATGAAAAATAACCAGCTGGGCTTCGAAACCCTATAAAATGAATGCGATTTCCAGAGGTTTTTATGAATCAAAACAGATGTCAAAACATTTCTTCAAACAAATTGACTTCCAATTATTTGCGCCACACAATTCCAGATGTTCAACAGATGGGGGTGCGGAGGGGGGGGGGCAAAGGTGTCTCGAACCGCAGTTTTGTTTTATTCTGACAATAAAGGCAGGCGGTTACAGTTGTATGTGTTTTAAATCAGTGGGCGGGGCTGAGAGGTGAGTGGAGGGACATGGACGAGAGAAAGAAAGCACATCATTAGGAAAATGTCAATCCAACCAGCGACAGAGAGAACAGAACACTGTAGCATTCATATAGTCAGTTAATATCTCTGTGCTGCAAGCCAGGACCAACCGTATCAAGGTTTCTCTGAAATGCTAATGTGATCCCTCTGCATATTTCTCTTTCAGTGTTCAAATTAAATGAAAAAAGGAACAATTACTGAACTCACTATTTTCAATGCGTGTTCACATGAAGAGCCTAGGCATATGGTCATGCGTATGGACCTACATTCAATTACATGGCCAGATGTTGTCTTTACCCACGTCTATGAACATACCAAGAACTACAATGTAAGAATGAGGCCCGGCAGCCTCCTTTACGCCAGACTCGGCTAATAGTGTGTCTAACTGCACTGTGTCCAGGGAATGATCCCGACTGGCTCTGATCCCATTATAACCAGAGCCCTGGGGCCTGAGGGAGCCATTGGGGATCCACCAGGGATCGAAGATGTCCGTGTTATTCAGCCTGGGCCAGAGAGGAGCCATCCACTGGGACTCCATTGGGGCTCCCTGATTCAGCCTCAGTCTCCTCACTAACGGGCTGCTTTAGGCACCTCCGGCCCAGCCTCTGATCTGAGGGAGCCAAAATATCCCTTCTCTGCCTCTCTCCCCCTCTCCATCCATAATATCTCCGACTAACGTATTCTAATGGAGCAGAAAAGCAGGTCCGTTTTGTTGGGTTAGCGTCTTACTTTCCCAGTTTAATTCCTCCACTATTGGGAACTGCTATGCTAATCCTCCCATCATTGGCCCCCTTCTCCCACTCTTCCTCGTTCTCCCTCTGGTAACCTTCTGTAATCTGGGTGACCTTGGTGGGGCAGTGGGGACGGCGGGGCCGTGGCCATGGAAGGCCCTGATTAATTTGTAATTCAAAACGGGAGCGACAGGTCTAAAGCTATGATGGTCGCTGCTTTAACTGCCACCCTTACCGTCCCGAACCCCCCCAAACACCTCAGGGGGAAACTAAGAAAGCAAGCAGGGAAAATATTCTGTAAAACAAGAGAAAAACAAAAGTTGAATCTAATAGTGGAGAGTGCAATTGGACAATGCGCTGTAGTGTGTCTCTGTTCTCCTGCGCGTCTCCGGCGTAAGTGAGTGTGTGTTAGTCAAGAGAGAGACGAGGTGAAGCGAGATGCAGGGTGGGACGTGTGGGTAAATGTCAGCCAGGTTTGGGGGGATATGATGATCATTACCACAGTGAGATAATTGGCTCTAGCTGTGTGGGCCGAGGTGTTTGGTGAGGGCCTCTTCTCTCCAATGGGCATCTTTCTACTCGTCTGCATTATTCATCTATTCATCCACCTCTTTATCTCTCTCTCCTCTCCTCTCTCACCCAGGAATCCAGGCCATCGCTGGGCCTTCATTCATAATTGATGGGTAATTGTTTATTAAATGCAAGACCTGACCCTATTATGTCTATTACCATGTCTGCAGAGTAGTAGTGTGTGCATTTTCCCATATTCTAAAGATCTTACCATCCCCTTTAGGAGATGGGATCGTATGGATAAGTGGGTATGGATGGATGGATGGATGGACGCAAGGGAAAACAGAGGTGTAGGGAAAGGGGGGAAAAAAGAGAGAGAGGAAGCCGGCCGAGGGAGGAGAGGAGCGAGAGGAATGATAAAAAGAAAGAAGTCAATGCCCATGCGATTGGCCCGCTCTGAGTTAAGTCAGACTCCGTACAGAGTGAGAGGAAAGGACGAGAGACAAAAGAGCTAAAATAACCTCTTTTGCTCTCATTACATTGACTCTTAATCTCTCCATGGCCCGTCGTGGGCAATCCCAGCTCTGGGCGTTTGGAGGGTAAAGCCTTCCGACGAGACCGTCCGTCAAAAGCGGATTCATTACCTGAGGTGGGACTGCGGCTGCGTGCCAAATGGCACCCCGTTGGGCTGCGGTCCAAAATAGTGCACTATGTAGGGGAAAAGGTTGTCATTTGGGAACACAGCGCGAGTGTCTGTCTGGCCACCACTGAGTCCAGTTAAATGTCATCTTTGCCAGGGAGGGACAGAGACGCAAAGAGGACCTGATTGGGACCAGGCACCACTAGAGGTCAGTGTGGCTACAGAATGAAAAGGTATATCTCTACATGCCTGAAAGGGCTGAGGCTAAGGCTTGGACTCAAGCAGATGCAAACATCACAAAAGGGAGGACAAAATATAATTCAGGTGATGGAAATGAATTGAAATGAAACGATTAAGTTCAGTTAATTACTCGGTAGCTTAGGCAAATCAGCTTAACTTATATCGAAAATCATTACTTCAGCTAAAGCGTAGTCAGGCAGGCAGATTCCGGGAAGATATTTAGCCAACATGTTCTTAAAACAGCCTATATCAGTGTATATAAAGTAGGAACTCGGTTAATGGATTAGATAGCATACTGTGTGCCCCATGTATCCTAACACATATTAATGTGCCATTAAGTTATATTAAGTCTTGGGGAAAACAGTAAAACACACAAAAAAAAATGCATATCCACAGATGGCTGAGTGTAGAAGGAGACGTTGGGGTGTTTTTGTCCTATCGTACTTGGTGTCATTTCATACTAAGTGTTTGTGTAGTCAATGTGATGCCATAAAGTGATTGACAGTTTTGTTCAATACAATTCCCTCCCGAAAATAGAAAAAACAATTTTTTGACACACATTTATTTAATGAAAGCGCTCATTGGAATACCATAGTATCTTTCCACACACACACACACACAGGCAGAGAGATGAAATGAAATGAAAGGAGGACATATTGTGTGAGGTATAGTGAGTGTAGCGATCTGTATGATGGAATGTCATTACCTTGGCTGGGTTCAAAGTGATTAACACGGAGTGTTAATTAAGAGCTCGGAGCCTGAGGAGTGGGTGCGTTGCTAATCTAACGACACAGTTCTGAAGAGTTCGCTCCTCTCGACACATAAACACACAGTAGAGATCAGCAACTGCTGGCTTCTTTTAAACAAAATGTATTAAAACAATAACTTGATTCACAATAACAGTCTAAAATAGACTCGGAATGAAAAATGTAGCATATTGAGTTCATCAAAGTCACTGTACGCTGTGATAAAATAGCACCATTTACAACATGGTAAATACTTAATAATATTACTAATAATACTTGTGTTTGTACATAAGACAAAATGTAATTGAAATATTTTATATTACACATACAATGTTGTGTATTACAGTGCATTTTAACCATAGACACTGCACTTCAGGCTCACCTAGTGTTACAGAAACCTTGTGGGAAAGTGCACTCAGTCTCAACTCATAATCAATGAACGCAGCCTGGATTTTAAAAAATGGCTACTAGTGAAATCAACTACAGATACACGTGAACAACGGAACATACTATTCTGAAGCAAAATATTTTGGAAATTAAATTACATTACAAAACTAATAACTATGAAAATGGTTCAAATTAACAACGATTAGAAACCATTAATAAACGTTAAAACATTTCAATCTCTCTCTTTAAGAACATCAGATCTAAAGATCATCAAATCAAATGTTATTGGTCACATACATGTGTTTAGCAGATGTTATTGTGGGTGTAGCAAAATGCTTGTGTTTCTAGCTCCATCAGTGCAGTAATATCTAACAAGTAATATCTAACAATACACACAATCTAAAGTAAAGGAATGGAATTAAGAATATATAAATATTAGGATGAGCAATGTAAGAGCAGCATAGACTAAGATACAGTAGAATATGATAGAATACAGTATATACATATGAGATGAGTGATGCAAAATAAGTCAACATAATTATAGTGACTAGTGATCCATTATGATCCATTGGCCAGTGATTTCAAGTCTATGTAAATAGGGCAGCAGCCTCTAATGTGCTAGTGATGACTATTTAACAGTCTGATGACAATGAGATAGAAGCTGTTTTTCAGTCTCTCAGTCTCAGCTTTGATGTATCTGTACTGACGTCACCTTCTGGATGATAGCGGTGTGAATAAGCAGTGGCTCGGGTGGTTGTTGTCCTTGATGATCTTTTTGGCCTTCCTGTGACATCGGGTGCTGTAGGTGTCCTGGAGAGCAGGTAGCTTGCACCCGGTGATGTGTTGGGCAGGGATGCACCACCCCCAGGAGAGCCCTGCGGTTGCGGGCGGTGCAGTTGCTGTACCAGGCGGTGATACAGCCCAACAGGATGCTCTCATTTGTGTATTTGTAAAAGTTAAGGGTTTTAAGTCAAATTTCTTCAGCCTCCTGAGGTTGATGAGGCTCTGTTGTGTGGGTTGACCATTTCAGTTTGTTAGTGATGTGTACACCGAGGAACTGGAAGCTCACTTCACACTCCCAGGGCCCTTTCCTCCTCCCTTTAGGCTGTCTCGTCATTGTTGGTAATCAGGCCTACTATTGTTGTGTTGTCTGAAAACTTGATGATTGAGTTGGAGGCGTATGTGGCCACCCAGTCATGGGTGAACAGGGAGTACAGGAGGGGGCTGAGCACGCATCCTTGTGGGGCCATAAGTGTTGAGGATCAGCGAAGTGGAGGTGTTGTTTCCTACCTTCACCACCTGTGGGTGGCTCATCAGGAAGTCCAAGACCCAGTTGCACACGGTGGGGTTCAGACCCAGGGCCTCAAGCTTGGAGGGTACTATGGTGTTGAATGCTAAGCTATAGTAAATGAACAGCATTCTCTTATAGGCATTCTTCTTCTCCAGATGGGAAAGGGCAGTGTGCAGTGCGATGGCAATTGCATCGTCTGTGGATCTATTGGGACGGTAAGCAAATTGAAGTGGGTCAACGGTGTCAGGTAAGATAGAGGTGATATGATCCTTGACTTATGTCTCAAAGCAATTCATGATGACAGAAGTGAGTGCAACGGGACAATAGTCATTTAGTTCAGTTACCTTTGCTTTCTTGGGTACGGGAACAATGGTGGACATCTTGAAGCATGTGGGGACAACAGACTGTGATAGGGAGACACTGAATATGTCCGTAAACACTCCAGCCAGCTGGTCTGCTATGCTCTGAGGACACGGCAAGGGATGCTGTCTGGGCCGGCAACCTTGCGAGGGTTAACGCGCTTAAACGTCTTACTCACGTCGGCCACGGATACAAATCCCCCCCCACCTCGATGTACACTACTGAACAGTAAGGAAACAGAAGCTCCAGTGGCAGACCCTCTCAACACTATCGAGTTGATTAACTGAACTAGAGAGAGAGGAGTGAGGAGTGAATCTATCCCAAACGCCTATTTAGACCAGCAACGCCTGCCGGTGATTATACAGGGGTAGAGCAGGCTAATGCCGACCAAATGAATGAGCAAGGCAATTTAAACGAGCTTCTCTGTTGTGCTGCGCGTAACACACGTGGAGTTCTGTAAATAATCGGCAGCTGTCACACCCCAGCTCAAACACATCGTACGGAGCAGCTACGTAGCTAGGATTAGCTAACACAGATGAGTGAATATATCATGAACTGAGGAGAAGTCCAACAACAGTTTACAGTGCAGAAGGAATCTTCTGCAACACATAAAATGTAATTAAGGAGTGGGGAGAGAAGAGCAGAGAGGGGTGGGGGGGTACACACACACACACACATACACACAACATGCTCCTTTGTTACTTGCCGTTATGCATCCTAATACCCAGAGAGTAAAATACCTTTTTTCGCATTATGGAATTTGTCATGTTCAGTTGGAGCTGTCATATCTAGGAGTGTGTGCGTTAATGTGTATAATCTGCTTTGCAACACATCAATTATGATGGATATTCCTCCAGCGCCAGGGTTTTGATAGCAGCCTTTACGGTAATCAGTCTTCTCTTGTTAGGCAAGCAACCTGTTTAGTAAATAATGATCCACTTTGGCGGAGGCTGACTGCTGTTCTATTATGATGCTGGCTGGTGAGAGAGTGTGTTTGTGTGTGTGTGTGTGTTGGCCAAGGAGCAAGGATCAAGCCGAGTGCATACAAAAATGCTTTAGGCAAGAATTCAATCAACACCGCAATGTGGAAAACAAATACATATTTTACAAATTCTCCCACGCAATCTTTCACTGTCTCACCCAAGCATGCTACAGAGTGCATGTATGCCAGCTGTGGCTTCCCCCTTAAGTAGGAAGCAGGTAGAAAGAAACAAAGTGAGAAGCTTTGCCAGCTTTCCACCTTCTCTCCCGCTTCCTCTCTCCATCCCACTCTCTTTCTCTCCCTCTCCCCACTTCTCCCCCCACTCCCTCTCTCTCCATCCCACTCTCTTTCTCTCCCTCTCCCTCTCCCCACTTCTCCCCCCACTCCCTCTCTCTCCATCCCACTCTCTTTCTCTCCCTCTCCCTCTCCCCACTTCTCCCCCACTCCCTCTCTCTCCATCCCCTCTCTTTCTCTCCCTCTCCCTCTCCCCACTTCTCCCCCCTCCCTCTCTCTCCATCCCACTCTCTTTCTCTCCCTCTCCCTCTCCCCACTTCTCCCCCCACTCCCTCTCTCTCCATCCCCTCTCTTTCTCTCCCTCTCCCTCTCCCCACTTCTCCCCCACTCCCTCTCTCTCCATCCCACTCTCTTTCTCTCCCTCTCCCTCTCCCCACTTCTCCCCCCACTCCCTCTCTCTCCATCCCACTCTCTTTCTCTCCCTCTCCCTCTCCCCACTTCTCCCCCCATTCCCTCTCTCTCCATCCCACTCTCTTTCTCTCCCTCTCCCTCTCCCCACTTCTCCCCCCACTCCCTCTCTCTCATCCCACTCTCTTTCTCTCCCTCTCCCCCCACTCTCTTTCTCTCCCTCTCCCCACTTCTCCCCCCACTCTCTTTCTCTCCCCACTCCCTCTCTCTCCATCCCACTCTCTTTCTCTCCCCACTTCTCCCCCCACTCCCTCTCTCTCTCCATCCCACTCTCTTTCTCTCCCTCCCCCATGTCTCCCTCTCCCAACTTCTCCCCCCACTCCCTCTCTATCCTCTCACTCTCTGGGGCTGGGGCCTCAGGGAAAGAGGAGCAGAGCCACAGTCCTAATTCTCTGCTCAACCCTGCAGCGGGCGTAAGATAACAGCAGGGCTTAAAACACCCAGCCCGTCTCCCTGGTCCCTCTCTCTCCTTCAACAAAGGCCTGTTTGTTCAAACTGCCACACCTGAGACTGCTGGAACGTCAGCGCACAGCCACATCACCGCGAGGGCGTCTTCAAAAATAAACATGTTTAAAACAAGGCCCTCCCGTTTTGCTTGGCTCAGATCCTCGTCGTATCCCCCTCCATTTTTCACGCTCTTATTTGGTGTGGAGATGGAGAAAGGGCCTTGAGAGGCTGGTGATGGTGGGGGGGGTGGGGGGGGGCTGATTACAAACACACCAACGGGCCCTGGAGGGCTTTAGCCCCTGAGGCCTATCGGGAGCTGCATGGATCAGATGGAGGTTTCTGTCAGACCCAACACTTCAGTCAGGCCTTCACTCGATTCCCCCAGCATCAGCACAAACCCTGACTGATCCGCCTGGAAATCACTCACAGACCCTGTAGCGCAAAGCACCATAGACGGCTTTATTGAAGTTACTAGAAGTGCCTAAACAAATTCAAGCCTTATATTGCCAATCAATGGGAGAATTTGGGGGAGAGTGAAGGTGGAGAAAAGAAAATGGCCTCCACCTACTTATCCCCTCAGAATCGACAGTTAAAAAAGCAAGAGGAAAAGAGTCACAAAACACTTTTAAAAATGACAACAATCAATTGACATTGACAATGAAGTGGCAATGAAGGAAAAGATAATATCAGATACTTTCACTGTTTGTTTATGGTCAATATATTCGATTTACTTCATTACCTCCCTTAGTTCTACCCCTAGAAGTCAATCCATCAGGATTGAGTGAGAGAGAGAGAGGGGGCTTGAATCGTCCCGTGACAGAAGAATGAGTACCGAGCCACTGATCCTCAGTGCATTCAGTGGTGTGGAATGGCTTTATTTATGAAGTAGTACAGGCAGGCAGGCAGGCAGGCAGGCAGGCAGGCAGGCAGCCAGATGATGCAGTCAGCCACATGCTACGGCCAGTAGCCATGCAATCCTCACACATTTTAAAGATTGATGCTATTTTGCGTGAAGAATGGTCCCTCATGTGAACGGCAGTCAGGGGACTGAGGACCAGCACGTACATTAAATAGTGCTGGAATAAATAAAAAAAGAAGACAGATAGATATATCTCCTCCAAGAAATTGTTGGTGTTGAAAATATTTCAAAGATATGACTTTATGTTGTTACATTCATCTGATTTGAATGTCGTTAACTGGAGGCAGTCACATGTGAGTTACGCACCAGAGGATTTGAATAGGCCGGAGAAATGAAAAATGCCCTTGAGATGATCTTCTCCCTCTATCGGTTTGCTTGATCATCAAGTCGGACTGACGGGCAATTAAAATTACACTCACGTGACACGGTCATTACATTCTAATCAGCAGCATCAGTAGCTACAGTGCAGTATTCACTGACTCTTTTGGAAGTGTGGTGTTGAGTATAATTTTTTGAATTGTGTGAGGTAAAAACAGTCGCTCCCTAACTGGCCATAAAAGAGTGAATAGATCCCTTTTCGCAGACACCTGGGGAACTTTATAGTCATGGAAAAGTGTGTCTCTAAAATCAGGAAATCTCTACAGTACTGCCCAGAGAGGAACAACTCCTCACCAAAATAAATCCATTAAACTCATTACAGATACACCCACTGTCCTGTATACCCCCTCTCCGGCGCTCAAATTCGTCAGGCTGCAAATTATTACGTACATCTGTCACCATTGTTACTCGCATCAGCGCCTCATCAGACTCACCTGGACTCAAGGGGTGGGTGTGGGGGGTATTTTTTTTACCTCGGCTTAAACCTGACACACCTGTGGAGTAGTGAAGCATCAGGAACACATACCCCATTGTTTCTTCACTTCATTCTGTTACCACCTAGCTGCAATCCCCCTTTTACCGAGGGCCACATGCAGTC